>NC_057795.1:160657511-160798931 GCF_018294505.1 Triticum aestivum | reverse complement strand
CGACGCCGCCGACCCGCATGAGCCGACCGCCGCCACCGCCCGATGACCCGCCGCTGCCGCCGTTGACCCGCCAGAGGTAGTCCCCGCCGCTGCCATGGTTTTCGAGAGAAACCCGTCGGTTTTTTAAGGAACCTGGTTTATTTTTTTTATATAGATAGGTTTTTTTCGGTTTAGTTATTTAGCGAACGCCCGTTCGTTCGTTCGTTTTAACAAACGATTTTCGCCTTTTATCCACAGACAGTGAACGTTCGTTCGTTAGCCTGTTCATCCGCTTTTCTTTTTATCGGATTTTCCGCGATTATTTTCGATCGCGATTCCTGATCCGATTTTCGTTCTAGTATAACTTTTTGCTCGTTTATCGAAATCAGGCGATTCAAGCGCCTAGAGTTTCGTCTCAAAACCCTCTTTCCGTTTAATCAACTCAAACAAATTTTTGCTACTGTAAAATGTGACTTAGGTCCATATTATTAAATGAAGCCTGTTTCTTTCGCCGTTTGACTTTCGTTGCTTCGTTTGGTTTGATTCTTTTTGCAAACCGGAGTTCTTAAGTTGAACTTTCTGGTTAGATCTCTTATTTGAGTTTTACATGTGCATTAGTTGAGTGCTTATTGTATGGTTGTTTGTTTGCGATAGAGTACCCGGAGTGCGCCGCTTGCTACTTCGAATCTCTAGGTTTCACGGATCATCAGCAAGGCAAGTAACACTTTGATCATACCTCTTTACTACCCAGTTTTACTGCATTAGATTAATCCTCAAACAATTGCATGATTAGGATCTGATGAATATGTGGGTTTTGGGAAGTAGATGAGGTAGAACCTATTACCTGTTTTATTATCAAACCTTTGGGAGTTACTTCTACGTTTGCTTATTTTGCTATGATATGCTAGTAGACGTGGATTGGGTGAGTGTATCCATGACAGATGTGAGATTGTTAAATTAATGGTTCACTTAAGATGGCAACTTAAATTCACATCTGGGTGGATTGAGGCACCTAGGGAACCCAGTATTGTCTGTATTTTTTTGGAAATCCCAGGGTACCGTGTGATTCTCCTATGGACCGCCACACAGGCTCAAAAGGATCATGAGATTATTCATGCTAGAGCCACAAGCTACTATGGGCTCTAGCATAGTTGATTAAGTTGCGTGAGCTCTTGAAGAGGTAGACTAGCAGATGTAGGGGATGTAGGTTGGTACTGTCTACCTGGAGTAGAGAGTTAATGTTTTTGAAAGACTGTGTTTCAGTCATCCATTTCTCAAACATCATGTAGTGCGAGAAATCAAGCGGAGGAGATCGAGTCTTGCGGGGAAAAGTGCGCAAACCTCTGCAGAGTGTATAAACTAATCATGGTTAGCCGTGTCCCCAGTTATGGACGTTTTCTGTATCTAGTACCTGGATTATCATGTGAATCTCATCATGTTACTTAATTTAATTTTGTTGGGTTAATGATGATGTTTAATTGGGATTGAGTTGGAGTACCCTTCTCAATGTTTAACAACCACCATGATAGTTAAAATAAAATTTATTCCTTTGCAGTAGGGGAAAATTGGCTTTATGCAAAAACTATACCATGGAGCTTTCCACCAGCCATATATGAATGTAGTATAGCTTGTTTCTGTTCATTACTCTCTATGTGTTATATTGCCAGCATATTCCATGTGCTGACCCGTTTTCGGGCTGCAACGTTCATGTTGCAGACTTTTCAGACGATGAGTAAGGTGCCTTAGGTCGTGGTCTTATACTCAGTGATGCCGTTGGAGTTGATGGACTTGCTTATCTTCCAAGCCTTCCGCTGTTATTGATATTAGATGGCCTTAAGCCATATTTATTGTAATAAGTTCTCTTTTGAGACATTCGATGTAATAAGTGTGTGATTGCTACTCTGTTATAAATCCTTCAAGTATTGTGCGTGTCAGCATTACCGATCCAGGGATGACACTGATGCACAGAGATCAGACTGTTTGAGGTCTGGTCGCTACAACTACCAATGTGTCGGCCCGTGTGTTGCAATGGATCCAAAGTAGTAGAATAATACTTGTCCATGAGCTTGAAATATAAACATTAGTTTTGATATACATATATCAGTAAACATAAATCATGCTTCACTCAAAATATATTCCTCGAGCTGTTTTGATGAGGTGAGGGACGGGTGTGGCTGGTTTGAAGATAACAGGTTTAAAAAAATTGTAGCTATTTTTTACATTTTGTAGCATGACACGGCATCCGGTGCACCTAAGCATCTAAAAAAATGAGTTTGGGTCGGTGGCACACCCTGCGGCAAGATGCCAGTGTGGGTTTATTCTATAACTAGCAAGATGCCTGTGCATTGCCGGGAACATCAAGATGCAATTTTTTTTACAAAACGCATGTTTTGTTTGACCCTTGCAGGAGTAATCTGTGTGTAAAAACTAATGATATCTCTAGAATTTTATCAGAAAAATGGTATCTTTGGAACTAGTTTTCTCTACTACTATTCCTTGCAGTGAGTGGTATGCAATGCATGTGTCAGCAGACATGACAGCTTGTCCATGGAAGTTGAACCACGACGACTATCATGTTTCTACCACTGCCACACACGATTCCCACGACGCCGCTCCAACCCACGACATGATGTCCCCTCACGTGCGCCTCATCCCTCTCATCCCCACCACTCCTCTGCCTTTGTGTGCATGACATGCGGGCCAGCTGAACTGCGGCGACCATCAAGTTCCGACCATAGCCACACCCGATTGGACGCGGTTTGCCTGCTCCGCTCCTGTGCTCCGATCCGTACTCCCGCACCATCGAATTTTCATCCAGCGGTGTGACACATTTCGTCTCAGACATCAGTCCTCAGCTGGAGTACTTCTGTACTACAGGTAGTACCCGCCGGTGTGTCCATCTATGCCTTGTAACGCCCCGACGCCCAGCTATGGCACCCTCGCCACGGCCACGCCACCACCGGTCGGTTCATCTCGAACGAGTGAGTCATGAACCACGCCACCACCAGGAGAATGACATATGGGCCAGCGGCATTTAAAGTCCACATGTCATTGACTCATAGGCCTGTGCACTAAGCCACTAAAGCTCGGTTCTGTGGGCCCCGAGAGGGAATGTAACTCCTGCGGAAGGCCTTGTGGTGCTCCCACAGTACGAACTCGTGCGAAACCTAGAATTTGTTTCTTACTACTACCAATGTGACGGCCCGTGCGTTGCAATGGATCCAAAGTATATATATTTAGTGGAGTGCACTCTAAACACATTATCTATTTATTTTTCTCTAGCCTTTCCAAGCCATGCAGCCAAGCCACATAAGCTTCATGGGTGCCCCCCGCATCATATTTAGTGGAGTACTATGTTGACTGGAAAAAAAAAGATAAATCACCCAAAACAAGATCTTCCCCTTTTTTGTTCCTACGATGTTGTGTCGTGCATGTACCTAGTAGTTGTATAGTGGCAGTACTAGTTGTAGTACAACCTTCGTACTAGTAGGAGTAGTAGTACGGAGTGCTCCTACTCTATCAACGAGCGCCATGTGACACCAAATTTCTTGACTTCCATCCTACAGCTAGACCTTCCCCTCCTTGTTTCTGTTTTCCAACACGGCGGGCAGGGTGCGGTTTGCCAATAGTCGGTTTGCTCAACTGCGGTCCAACATGAAAGTGAAAATGCTAGGCAATGCGCCTTCCCTAGCTATGTGGTGTGCCGGACGGGCCATGGAGTACTCCCGATTCCCAGGCGTGTGGGGGTGCGACGCGAGTGCGGCAGGCCTTTTCCTTTTACTAGCAATAGCAAGATGCATGTGCGTTGCACGGAACATCAAGATGCATTTGTATGAGTAGTTTATCTTGTGGGAGAAAAGGATGAATTAGGGAAGGCCTTATCTGCAAATGTGGAGAGGAGTGTGGGTAAATTGTCATAGTTTCCTTCCTATCTGTTAGATATAGATCAGACAACCTATATTGCAGGATGGCAGGCACACCATGATCACCAACTCTGTTTTTTTTATACTAGCAACTAGTAATGTGCCCGTGCCTTGCGACGGACGCAATGTACTGGTAGAATAGTAGTACTTGTTCGCAAACTTGAAAGAAAACACTCTTGTTTTGATATACATATATACCACTAAAAATATATTACTTTTCACTCAAAATATATTTCTCAGGCTGTTTTGATGAGGTGAGGGAGGGATGTGGTTGCTTTCAAGATAATAAGGGGTTTTCTACAAATTGGAGTAGAGAAGTGGGCTATTGTTGCAAAATGCCACAACTTACCTCACATTCGTTAGATGCAGATCTAATGGTCAAAAACGACGGATGGCAGACACACCACCATCACCAAGTGAGTCTTTTAGAGTAGGAGTAGAGAAACATGTATAAATTGTAACATTTGGTTCTGCTCCTTGGCATGATCGATAGATAGAAATAACGATTGGAAACGGTAGGGCGGGGATTTTTACGCCAGATAAGCAGGGTAGTAGCTAGTTGGCGCATCATCGGTTTGGTCACATGCGGTCCGACATGTTCTAGTGTTTCTAGCAAGATGCCCGTGCGTTGCACAAAGTTGAAGGAAAAGGTAAGCACAACTTATAAATTGACGGATGGAGTACTAGTTGCAGTGATGCAAATAATTAAGCAAAGGGATCGCACATGACATATTGACTGGAACGAGAATGCAACAACACAATAAGAATTAAGGCCACAATGATGCGATCGCAGTGGTGATTACAGGAGGCAGGAAGAAAGATGCATCCATCAATGTACGACCTCCTCCTCCTCAACTCAGTGCGTCGGGCCACCGACCGGCGGCTAAGGAGCGACGGCTGTGGCGAGGTCAAGGTTCTTCTCAGCAAAGGCATCCAAGGCTTCCAGCCGGTTAAGGAAGGCCAACATCGTAGCGTCCTCACTGGCCTCATAGATACCTATGTACATGATTTTCTCGTACATGTGGATGTGTAGGTCGATGAATTCTTGCAAGGTGAGGCGCCTCGCGGTGAGCGCGACCTCCAGGTGGACATTCTTCGTGGCGTCGACGGGCAGTCGCACGGCCACCAGTGCTTGAAAGAGGTTCAGGCCATGGAGGCCGATTAGGGTGGCTGGCAATGATGAGCCCGGGCGCACGGGCTGGAGGAGTATGGCGATGTCGTCCACGAGCTTCTTGACGACAGTGAACTTGTTGGTGGTGGCAACGATCATCTGGTCCAACTGAGAGTAATAGCTGGCGTTGACGGCGGCCATCCACCAGTCGGTCGTCAACACCGTCTGGAGACGATCCTCGGTGCCATGCTGCAGGCCAGCATCGTGGACCATCTGGCACAGCCGCTGGCCGCTCACGCGCATCGCCGCCATGGGTCTGGAGTGAGCACATTTGCGCTTAGTGTAGGTGCTTACGCAAATGTTTAGGTGCCTACAATGTGATAGATGCATTGGAATGGAGGGATGCCTTTATATGAGTGCAAACTATGTTGCATTCACATCATGTTGCCTCTTTTCCCGGTCCTCCTACCATTACTTCCCTCATGCATTCACGATACTAATTGAAGGAGGATGCATCATTGGTTGTTCAACATTTTGGGAACCACTACCCTCTCCCTCGTCTGCATTAAAGCCATATCGGGAACTACGCCGCCCGTTATCAAATCGAATAGTATTGCACCACCCACTGCACGCCCGTCTGAACACGCCTCCTCGCCTTCATCAAATGGCTCCGTTAAACCCGCATGCAAATCGAGAAACCTACTCTGGCCACACGTCCGTTCATGAGCGGGCCGGAATTAAACGCAACGCCAGCCGAGCTCCTCCCATCCGCCCTCAGTTTAAACGAGGCCAGACGCCGGCCAAGCTCCTACCGTCTGCACTCTATTTAAATGAGGCCAGACAGACAGCGGGCAAGAATCGCACCCCTCCGCCGCTCCCCCATCTCCTCATTCACCATTTTCTCCACTCTTCTGATGGCTTCCGAGGAGCCGTTCTCCGGCATACTACCCGGCTGGGTGGCTCGCCGAGCCCTCCTGATACGAGCAAGGCTGCTCGGTGCTTCACCAACCTTGCTTGGCCTGATGGAGCCAGTTGCCGCCCCAAGCCGGCGCATGGTTCAGCAACTCGCCACTCCAGTTCATCTTGATGAGGAGTGGCAAGTTGCTCCACGGTGGCACGGCGGCGAGCACGGCGGCACGGGCATCGTCACTGCCGCGTCATTCTGCGCCACCAGTGTCTGCGGTGGTCGCTCCTCCTGTGCCCGTGGCAGCGTCATGCAGGCAGAGACAGAAGCTGGGTGTGTGGAGAGCGATGAATCGGTGGCCAGCTTCTCCGTGTCCGCCGCCATCATCGAGGAGAAGTAGAACACGGGAGGCTGCCGCCACTTTGGTCCCATGAAGGCCACCGCCGAGGCAACGACTGCGTATTCAGGTGGTTTCTCTGCTGCTTCGTCTCTTCGAAGGACCTTCTCGATCCCACAAGTGTCTGCTGGACACAAGGAAGACAAAGGGATCCGTGGGTTGCCATTTAGATTAGGTAGTACTAATTATACCACGAGAACCAGATTAGCACCACTTAGTTCATGTAAATGTAATGAAATCCATCATGTTTATATGAAGATCCGCCTTTCTTATACGAAATCCTTCATGCTTATGTGAAATCAGTCCATGTTTGCATGAATTTCCTCTGGTTGGTTAGAGTTGTGAAAATGTATGCCGCTGGCATTTGATGTTGTCCTCCGCGGAAGGAAGCGGCAGGAAATTTGCAGGCTACCGTTGGAGATGCTCTTATGCTAGAAATAATAGAGTCACATTCAATCCATTTGAGTTAATTGCATGTACGATTTTCCCTCTATAAAAAGTTAATTGCATGTACGGTGTACACGTGACTTGCAGGGTGGCTACAGCTTCGTGCAGAAAGTAAAAAAAGAAACAAATCCATCCTTAATCTTGTATTCTGAGTACTCTGTGGGTTCCACTGTCAGTACAATAGCGAAAGAAGTATATATTAAATATAAATAATATATAATATAAAAATCTAAAGTTAAAGACAGAATTTGAACTCAAGTCATCGCGTTGCGAGCATCCGGCGCTAACCAGTCCAACACATTTTCGTTGTGGACCATGCTGGAGATATATCGCTATGTCTACTCTTATACTCCCTTTGTTCCTAAATATTTGTCTTTTTTCAGATTTCAAATGGACTACCACATACGGATGTGTATGTAGACATATTTTAGAGTGTAGATTCACTCATTTGGCTCCGTATGTAGTCACTTGTTGAAATCTCTAAAAAGACAAATATTTAGGAACAGAGGGAGTAGAAAACAGAATTGGTGATGATGGTGTGCGTGCCATCCTGCAATATAGGTTGTCGGATTTATATCTAACGGATGGGAAGGAAACTATGGCAATTTTGCAAAAAGATACCCACACCCCACTCCACATTTGCAAATAAGGCCTTCTCTTGTTCATCCTTTTTTCTCACAAGATAAACTACTCATACAAATGCATCTTGATGTTCTGTGCAACGCATGAGCATCTAGCTAGTTTCTTTTAAAATAGTTAGTGCGATAATTGGGTTAAAGTGATATATTTTATGTCTGCCCCGAATGATTTCAGATTCACTAGTAGTAACAAACAAAAGGTTGCCTTGTTAATTAACAGAAAACAGGGTGGAAACTATCACATGAGGCCGGTAAAAACAAGGCACACTGGGTTCAGCGTCATCGTCACTGTAGTTGTGTGCGCGTGAGAAGTGTACATATCGAGGGGGCTACAGAGAGAAAGATGCATCAAGTGTGTTTGAGCAAGGCATAGAGACACAACTAGTGTGTGTGTGTGTGTGAGAGAGAGAGAGAGAGAGAGAGACCAGTTGATAGATTAAGATCAAGATCGAGTTGTCACCCTTCTGCTGCCATTGTTGAGGGGAGAGAAAGACGTATCGAGAGTGTGCATGTGGTAGGCATAGAGGCACAACTAGCGAGTGTGTGTGTATGCGTGTGTGTTTGAGAGAGAAGCCAATAGATAGATTACTATCAAGATCGAGGTGCCACCCTACTCCTTCGGTGTCGGGTAGTGTACATGTGTGTGTGTTTGAGAGAGAAGCTAGTAGATAGATTAGTATCAATATCGAGATGTCACCCTACTCCTTCGGTGTCGGGAAGTGTGTGTGTGTGTGTGGGTGTGGGGGGCGAGGGCAGTGACACTTAGATATAAGGAGAAGGAGTTTGTGTGACATGTATCTATATTAAGGGATGGGTAGATAGCATGTGTGTGAGGCATACCTAAAGCATCATGGAGATAAACAAATGGTGTGCATGCAAGTGTCGGAAAAAAATTAAGAGAGAAACAATGTCTAAGCGCGTGCGCGTTTGTGTGTGTGTGAGAGAGAGAGAGCGAAATCTCAAAACAAAAGGTGCTCTGCTGGAATCCCATTGTATGTATTCATATGGTTCCGGAACTCGAGTTAACCTTAGGCATATGTGTGAGAGACATTATTATACTTTGAGACATTAGTGGTGGTGGGAGGGTGGAATTAAAGGGGTGGGCATGTTCGACAAAGAGAGTGTGTGTGTTTCTGTGTGAGAGACTTGTAGGACGGGGTAGAAAGACGAATTCTAACCTTGTCGGAGGGAGAGAAATACACAAAGTGCGTGTGTGTGATTCTGATGCCCACAGAGAAATGAGATAAGTATGTGTGTGAGAGAGATTGTACAATTCATTCACATATCACTATCTAGCGATCGTGGACGTGCATCGCTTGAAGATAAATCAATATATACTTCATATTGTGGCCAAATATACAATATTGATTCAACGCTATAAAGATTGGACACTCACATATCACATTTTTTCTAAATAATCATTTTCAATTGTGCATGCCAAAGTAACAGTGATGTTTCTGCAAACAACCAATGTGGCTATCATGTACATGCACCATTGTTAGTCTTGCATTCAAATTCATTAGTCTTGGATGATTTAAGGTTCTATTATGAAGTAATATATGTAATCTTCATATATGAATTCAACATCCATTTCTTTTTATGTGCCTCTACAATATCCATTTCTTTTGTGGGACTACAATATCCTTTTCTTTTTGTGCGCCTCTACGATAACACGTCAATGCATTATGTTTAAAGTAAATAACCAATGGCACTAAATTATCTATTTACACGAGAAATACATAGGATGAGCGTTTGATCCCTTTTTTGTGAACGCGCCTCTACACCCGTATGATTGGTCGCGCCTGTGTGAACGTCCAAGTTATCGGTGCATCATCCCGAGTTATTGTCTTTTTTCTGGGGTGGACTTCACACCAGTTATTAACTGCTGACGCGTGCCCCGTGTATACAGTCTCGCATGACCTTCCCTCTAGCACTATCTAAAATTACTTGAAACTGGATATTAACGATCCCACGGGCGGCAAAATCTCCGCCCCCTTCTAAAATTTCCGCCACCTAGTCTTTAGCATGTGAAATTTCCCTTTTGTCCTTGGTGCACGAAGAACAGCAGTTACAAATACCACCCTCATTTACATAATAAGTTGGGGCTGCTTTGGTAACTTTCGGTTACCCACACCACACGGCACCCCCATTTCCTACCCCCCCCCACAAAAACAACTAACTCCACAGCACCAGAGCATCTTACATCACGCCGTCCATACTTCATTGGCCGTTCTACCCCTCCCTGATACGTCCATTTTGCATCATGCTTTTATATCGATATTTATTGCATTATGGGCTGTTATTTCACGTTATGTCACAATACTTATGGCTATTCTCTCTTATTTTACAAGGTTAACATGAAGAGGGAGAATGCTGGCAGCTGAGATTCTGGGCTGGAAAAGGAGCAAATATTGGAGACCTATTCTGCACAGCTCCAAAATTCCTGAAACTCCACAAAAGTCATTTTGGGAATTAATAAAAAAATATTTAGTGGAAGAAATACCTGAGGGGGGCCACCCACCACCCACGAGGGTGGGGGCGCGCCCTCCTGCCTCGTAGGCCACCTGGCAGCCCTTCGGTGCCCATCTTCTACTATATGAAGTATTTTACCCTGGAAAAAATCATAAGCAAGCTCACGGGATGAAACTCCGCCGCCACAAGGCGGAACCAATCTAGGGCTCCGGCGGAGCTGTTCTGCCGGGGAAACTTCCCTCCGGGAGGGGGAAATCATCACCATCGTCATCACCATTGATCCTCCCATCGGGAGGGGGTCAATCTCCATCAACATCTTCACCAGCACCATCTCCTCTCAAACCCTAGTTCATCTCTTGTATCCAATCTTTGTACCAAAACCTCAGATTGGTACCTGTGGGTTGCTAGTAGTGTTGATTACTCCTTGTAGTTGATGCTAGTTGGTTTATTTGGTGGAAGATCATATGTTCAGATCCTTAATGCATATTAATACCCCTCTAATTTTGAACATGAATATGCTTTGTGAGTAGTTACGTTTGTTCCTGAGGACATGGGTGAAGTCTTGCTATTAGTAGTCATGTGAATCTGGTATTCGTTCGATATTTTGATGAGATGTATGTTGTCTCTCCTCTAGTGGTGTTATGTGAACGTCGACTACATGACGCATCACCATTATTTGGGCCTAGAGGAAGGCATTGGGAAGTAATAAGTAGATGATGGGTTTCTAGAGTGACAGAAGCTTAAACCCTAGTTTATAAGTTGCTTCGTAAGGGGCTGATTTGGATCCATATGTTTCATGTTGTGGTTAGGTTTACCTTAATACTTATTTTGTAGTTGCGGATGCTTGCAATAGGGGTTAATCATAAGTGGGATGCTTGTCCAAGAAAGGGCCGTACCCAAGCACTGGTCCACCCACATATCAAATTATCAAAGTAACGAACGTGAATCATATGAGCGTGATGAAAACTAGCTTGACGATAATTCCCGTGTGTCCTCTGGAGCGCTTTTCTTATTATAAGAACTTGTCCAGGCTTGTCCTTTGTTACAAAAAGGATTGGGCCACCTTGCTGCACCTTATTTACTTTCATTGCTTGTTACCCGTTATAAATTATCTTATCACAAAACTATCTATTACCTACAATTTCAGTGCTTGCAGAGAATACCTTACTGAAAGCCGCTTGTCATTTCCTTCTGCTCCTTGTTGGGTTCAACACTCTTACTTATCAAAAGGACTACGATAGATCCCCTAAACTTGGGGGTCATCAAGACTCTTTTCTGGCGCCATTGTCGGGGAGTGAAGCGCCTTTGGTAAGTGGAACTTGGTAAGGAAACATTTATATAGTGTGCTGAAATTTACTGTCACTTGTTACTATGGAAACTAATCCTTTGAGGGGCTTGTTCGGGGTATCTTCACCCAGACCAGTAGAGAAAAGAGTTGCTCCTCAACCTACTGAACCTACTGAAAATGTTTACTTTGAAATTCCTTCGGGTATGGTAGATAAACTGCTAGCTAATCCATTTGCAGGAGATGGAACATTGCATCTTGATTTACACGTTATCTATGTGGATGAAGTTTGTGGATTATTTAAGCTTGCAGGTATGCCCGTTGATGTTATTAAGAAGAAGGTCTTCCCTTTATCTTTGAAGGGAGATGCATTGACATGGTATAGGCTATGTGATGATATGGGATCATGGGACTACAAACGATTGAAATTGGAATTTCACCAGAAGTTTTATCCTATGCATCTTGTTCATCGTGATCATAATTATATATATAATTTTTGGCCTCGTGAAGGAGAAAGCATCGCTCAAGCTTGGGGAAGGCTTAAGTCAATCTTATATTCATGCCCCAATCATGAACTCTCAAGAGAAATGATTATTCAAAACTTTTATGCTCGGCTTTCTCTCAACAGTCGCACCATCCTCGATACTTATTGTGCTTGGTGTTTTATGATGGAGACTATTGAATTCAAATGGGGTTTATTGAAAAGAATTAAACGCAACTCTAAAGATTGGGATTCCGACGATGGTAAGGAGTCAGGTATGACACCTAAGTTCGATTGTGTTAAATCTTTTATGAATACCGATGCTTTTCGTGGATTTAGCACTAAATATGGACCTGACTCTGAGATAGTAGCTTCTTTTTGTGAATCATTTGCTACTCATGTTGATCTCCCTAAGGAGAAGTGGTTTAAACATAATCCTCCCACTGAAGTAAAAGTAGTTGCACCTATTACAGTTGAAGAAAATACTATCACTTATAATGATCATATTATTCCTACTACTTATATTGAGAAACCACCTTTCCCTGTTAGGATAAAGGATCATGATAAAGCTTCAACTATGGTTCGTAAGAGTAATACTAGAACATATACACCTCCTGAGCAAATTAAAGTTGAACCTAGTATTGCTATGGTTAAAGATCTCTTAGCTGATAATATTGATGGGCATGTTATTTATTTTTGTGATGCAGCTGCTAGAATTGCTAGACCCGATGCTAAGAAACATAGACCCGTTGTAGGCATGCCTATTATTTCTGTCAAAATAGGAGATGATTGTTATCATGGCTTATGTGATATGGGTGCTAGTGCTAGTGCAATACCTTATTCCTTATATGAAGAAATTATGCATGATATTGCACCTATTGAGGTAGAAGAAATTGATGTTACAATTAAGCTTGCCAATAGAGATACTATTTCACCAATTGGGATTGTTAGAGATGTTGAAGTCTTGTGTGGGAAAGTTAAATATCCTGCTGATTTTCTTGTTCTTGGTTCCCCACAAGATGACTTTTGTCCCATCGTATTTGGTAGACCCTTCTTAACACTGTTAATGCTAAGATTGATTGCGAAAAGGATGTTGTTACTATTGGGTTAGGGGATATGTCTCATGAGTTTAATTTTGCTAAGTTCCATAGATAACCCCATGACAAAGAATTGCCTAGTGAGGATGAAATTATTGGTCTTGCTTCTATTGCCGTGCCTCCTATTGATCCTTCAGAACAATATTTGCTAGACCATGAAAATGATATGTTTATGAATGAAAGAAGGGAAATAGATGAAGTATTCTTTAAACAGGGTCCTATTTTGAAACACAACTTGCCTGTTGAAATCTTAGGGGATCCTCCACCACCCAAGGGTGATCCAGTGTTTGAGCTTAAAACATTACCTGATACTCTTAAATATGCTTACTTGATGAAAAGAAGATATATCCTGTTATTATTAGTGCTAACCTTTCAGAGCAGGAAGAGGAAAGATTATTGAAAACTCTGAAGAAGCACCGTGCTGCTATTGGATATACTCTTGATGATCTTAAGGGCATTAGTCCCACTCTATGCCAACACAAAATAAAATTGGAGGAAGATGCCAAACCAGTTATTGATCACCAACGACGGTTAAATCCTAAGATGAAAGAAGTGGTAAGAAAGGAAATACTAAAGATCCTTGAGGCAAGTATAATTTATCACATTGCTGATAGTCAGTGGGTAAGTCATGTCCATTGTGTCCCTATGAAGGGAGGTATTATTGTCGTTCCTAATGATAAAGATGAATTGATCCTACAAAGAATTATTACAGGTTATAGGATGGTAATTGATTTCCGCAAATTAAATAAAGCTACTAAGAAGGATCATTACCCTTTACCTTTTATTGATCAAATGCTAGAAAGACTATCCAAACATACACATTTTTGCTTTCTAGATGGTTACTCTGGTTTCTCTCAAATACCTATGTCAGCGGAGGATTAAGAAAATACCACTTTTACTTGCCCTTTCGGTACCTTTGCTTATAGATGTATGCCTTTTGGTTTATGTAATGCACCTGCTACCTTTCAAATATGCATGATGGCTATATTCTCTGACTTTTGTGAAAATATGTGTGAGGTATTCATGGATGATTTCTCCGTTTATGGATCCTCTTTTGATGATTGCTTGAGCAACCTTGATCGAGTTTTGCAGAGATGTGAAGATACTAGTCTCGTCTTGAATTGGGAAAAGTGCCACTTTATGGTTAATGAAGGCATTTTCTTGGGGCATAAAATTTCTGAGAGAGGTATTGAAGTTGATAAAGCTAAAGTTGATGCTATTGAAAAGATGCCGTGTCCCAAGGACATTAAAGGTATAAGAAGTTTCCTTGGTCATGCCGGTTTTTATAGGAGGTTCATTAAGGACTTTTCTAAAATTTCTAGGCCTCTGACTAATCTATTGCAAAAAGATATTCCTTTTGTATTTGATGATGAATGTGTAGGAGCGTTTAAAATACTTAAGAAAGCTTTGATTTCTGCACCTATTGTTCAGCCACTTGATTGGAATTTACCCTTTGAAATTATGTGTGATGCTAGCGATTATGTTGTAGGTGATGTTCTAGGACAAAGAGTTGATAAGAAACTAAATGTTATTCAATATGCTAGTAAAACTCTAGACAGTGCTTAGAGAAATTATGCTACTACTGAAAAAGAATTCTTAGCAGTTGTATTTGCTTGTGATAAGTTCAGACCTTATATTGTTGATTATAAAGTAATTGTTCACACTGATCATGCAGCTATTAAATATCTTATGGAAAATAAAGATGCTAACCTAGACTTATTAGATGGGTTCTCTTGATACAAGAATTTGATTTGCATATTATTGAAAGAAAGGGAGCTGAGAACCCCGTTGCAGACAACTTGTCTAGGTTAGAGAATGTTCTTGATGACCCACTACCTATTAATGGTAGCTTTCCTAATGAACAATTAGATATCTTAAATGCTTCTCATACTGCTCCATGGTATGCTGATTATGCTAATTATATTGTTGCTAAATTCATACCACCTAGTTTCACATATCAGCAAAAGAAAAGGTTGTTTTATGATTTAAGACATTACTTCTGGGATGACCCACACCTTTATAAAGAAGGAGTAGATGGTGTTATTAGACGTTGTGTACCTAAGCATGAACAGTAACAAACCCTACGCAAGTGTCAGTCCGAGGCATATGGAGGACACCATGCTGGAGATAGAACTGCACATAAGGTATTGTAATCCGGTTTTTATTGGCCTACTCTCTTCACAGATGCTCGTAAGTTTGTCTTGTCTTGTGATGAATGTCAAAGAATTGGTAATATTAGTAGACTTCAAGAAATGCCTATGAATTATTCTCTTGTTATTGAACCATTTGATGTTTGGGGCTTTGATTATATGGGACCGTTCCCTACCTCTAATGGGTATACACATATTTTAGTTGCTATTGATTACGTTACTAAGTGGGTAGAAGATATTCCAACTAGTAGTGCTGATCATAACACCTCTATTAAGATGCTTAAAGAAGTTATTTTTCCGAGGTTTGGAGTCCCTAGATACTTAATGACTGGTGGTGATTCACATTTTATTCATGATGCTTTTCGTAAAATGCTTGCTAAGTATGACGTTAATCATAGAATCGCATCTCCATATCACCCATAGTCTAGCGGTCAAGTAGAATTGAGTAACACATAACTTAAATTAATCTTGCAAAAGACTGTAAATAGATCTAGAAAGAATTGGTCCAAGAAACTTGATGATGCATTATGGGCTTATAGAACTGCATATAAGAATCCTATGGGTATGTCTACATATAAAATGGTTTATGGAAAATCATGTCACTTACCTCTCGAACTAGAACATAAGGCATATTGGGCCATTAAGGAGCTCAATTATGATTTCAAACTTGCCGGTGAGAAGAGGTTATTTGACATTAGCTCACTTGATGAATGGAGAACCCAGGCCTGCGAGAATGCCAAACTGTTTAAAGAAAAGGTTAAAAGATGGCATGACAAAAGGATACAAAAGTGTGAGTTTAATGTAGGTGATTATGTGTTGCTATTCAACTCTCGTTTAAGGTTTTTTGCAGGAAAACTTCTCTCTAAACGGGAAGGCCCTTACGTTTTTTTTAAACCTGTGACAGTGGGAGACACTCCCACTGTGATATATTACCTTTCAAACATTTACATTACATTGTACATGGGCTTTACAAAGGACAACCCTGGCCACTTTGTGGCTAGGAGTGGTAAGACTAGCACAAAGAAATTAATCCGAAGGAAGGGAATCTAATAAAAGGAAAATAAAGTCCTTCATATTTTCTTTCACCCTATATTGTAGTAGACCAAAGTCTGTTTTAAATCTAGCTAGCCAAGAGTTGTAGGAGGGATTGATGTGTCTGAATAGTATGTCATTCCTCTCTTTCCAGATACTCCACGATGCTTGAAGGAATGCCTCCATGAACAACATAGGTTAGTTCCAATTTTTCTTGGCCGTTTCCAACCAGGAGAGTCGCATGGTATGTTGTTCTGGATTCATCCCAAGTATGTACCAACAATATTTGCTAAATGGACAGTTTAGGATCATGTGGTCAACATCCTCATACGCTTGGCCACAAAGGAGGTGTTGGAGAACGTAGTAATTTCAAAAATTTCCTACGCACATGCAAGATCATGGTGATAGCATAGCAACGAGAGGGGAGAGTTTTCGTCCACGTACCCTCGTAGACCGTAAGCGGAAGCGTTATGACAACGCGGTTGATGTAGTCATACGTCTTCACGATCCGACCGATCCAAGCACCGAACGTACGGCACCTCCAAGTTCAGCACACGTTCAGCTCGATGACGATCCCCGGGCTTCGATCCAGCAAAGCTTCGGGGATGAGTTCCGTCAGCACGACGGCGTGGTGACGATGATAATGTTCTACCGGCGCAGGGCTTCGCCTAAACTCCGTGACGATATGACCGAGGTGGAATATGGTGGAGGGGGGCACCGCACACGGCTAAGGAACGATCCGTAGATCAACTTGTGTGTTATGGGGTGCCCCCTGCCCCCGTATATAAAGGAGGGAGGGGGAGGTGCGGCCGGCCCCCAAGGGGTGCGCCTGGAGGAGTCCTACTCCCACCGGGAGTAGGACTCCCCCCTCTTGCCTTGTTGGAGAAGGAAAGGGGGGAGGGGAAAGAGGAAGGGGGGCGCCGCCCCCTCTCCTTGTCCTATTCGGACTAGGGGGGAGGGGGCGCACGGCCTGCCCTGGCCGGCCCTCCTCTTCTCCCTCATGGCCCACTAAGGCCCATTATCCCCCGGGAGGGTTCCGGTAACCCCCCCGGTGTTCCGGTAAAATCCTGATTTCCCACGGAACCATAATGATATCCAAATATACGCTTCCAATATATCAATCTTTATGTCTCGACCATTTCGAGACTCCTCGTCATGTCCGTGATCACATCCGAGACTCCGAACAAACTTCGGTACATCAAAACTTATAAACTCATAATAAAACTGTCATTGTAACGTTAAGCATGCCGACCCTACGGGTTCGAGAACTATGTAGACATGACCTAGAACCATTCTCGGTCAATAACCAACAGCGGAACCTGGATGCCCATATTGGTTCCTACATATTCTACGAAGATCTTTATCGGTCAAACCGCATAACAACATACGTTGTTCCCTTTGTCATCGGTATGTTACTTGCCCGAGATTTGATCGTCGGTATCCAATACCTAGTTCAATCTCGTTACCGGCAAGTCTCTTTACTCATTCTGTAACACATCATCTTATAACTAACTCATTAGTTACAATGCTTGCAAGGCTTAGGTGATGAGTATTACCGAGAGGGCCCAGAGATACCTCTCCGCCAATCGGAGTGACAAAACCTAATCTCGAATTATGCCAACTCAACATGTACCTTCGGAAACACCTGTAGAGCACCTTTATAATCACCCAGTTACGTTGTGACGTTTGGTAGCACACAAAGTGTTCTTCCGGTAAACGGAAGTTGCACAATCTCATAGTTGCAGGAACTTTGTATAAGTCATGAAGAAAGCAATAGCAATATACTAAACGATCAAGTGCTAGGCTAACGGAATGGGTCATGTCAATCACATCATTATCCTAATGATGTGATCCCATTAATCAAATGACAACACATGTCTATGGTTAGGAAACATAACCATCTTTATTAATGAGCTAGTCAAGTAGAGGCATACTAGTGACTATATGTTTGTCTATGTATTCACACATGTATCATGTTTCCGGTTAATACAATTCTAGCATGAATAATAAACATTTATCATGAAATAAGGAAATAAATAATAACTTTATTATTGCCTCTAGGGCATATTTCCTTCAGTCTCCCACTTGCACTAGAGTCAATAATCTAGTTCACATCGTTATGTGATTTAACACCAATATTCACATCTGCATGTGATTAATACCCATAGTTCACATCATCATGTGATCAACACCCAAAGGGTTTACTAGAGTCAATAATCTAGTTCACATTGCTATGTGATTAACACCCAAAAGAGTACTAAGGTATGATCATGTTTTGCTCGTGAGAGAAGCTTAGTCAACGGGTCTATCATATTCAGAGCCGTATGTATTTCACAAATATTCTATGTCCACAATGCTCTGCACGGAGCTACTCTAGCTAATTGCTCCCACTTTCAATATGTATCCAGATTGAGACTTAGAGTCATCTGGATCAGTGTAAAAGCTTGCATCGTTGTAACTTTTTACGATGGGCTCTTTTATCACCTCCATAATCGAGAAACATCTCCTTAGTCCTCACTAAGGATATTCTTGATCGTTGTCCAGTGATCTACTATTAGATCACTATTGTAATCCCTTGCCAAACACAGGGTAAGGTATACAATAGGTCTGGTTCACGGCATACTTTATAGAACCTATGACTGAGGCATAGGGAATGACCTTTCATTCTCTTTCTATTTTCTGCAATGGTCGGGTCTTGAGTCTTACTCAACTTCACACCTTGTAACACAGGCAAGAACTCCTTCTTTGGCTGTTCCATTTTGAACTATTTCAAAAATTTATCAAGGTATGTACTCATTGAAAAATCTTATCAAGCGTCTTGATCTATCTATATAGATCTTGATGCTCAATGTGTAGGCAGCTTCATCGAGGTCTTGCTTTGAAAAACACTTATTCAAGTATCCTTTTATGCTATCCAGAATTTCCATATCATTTCCAATTAACAATATGTCATCCACATATAATATTAGAAATGCTACAGAGCTCCCACTCACTTTCTTGTAAATACAGGCTTCTTCAAAAGTCTGTATAAAACCATATGCTTTGATAAACTCATCAAAGCATATATTCCAACTCCGAGATGCTTGCACCAGTCCATAGATGGATCGCTGGAGTTTGCACACTTTGTTAGCATCTTTAGGATTGACAAAACCTTTTGGTTGCATCATATGCAACTCTTCTTTAATAAATCCATTAAGGAATGCAGTTTTTGACATCCATTTGCCAGATTTCATAAAATGTGGCAATTGCTAACATGATTCGGACAGACTTAAGCATCGTTACGAGTGAGAAAATCTCATCGTATTGAACACCTTGAACTTGTCGAAAACCTTTTGCAACAAGTCGATCTTTGTAGATAGTAACACTACTATCAGTGTCCATCTTCCTCTTGAAGATCCATTTATTCAACATGGCTTGCTGATCATTGAGCAAGTCAATCAAAGTCCATACTTTGTTCTCATACATGGATCATATCTCAGATTTTATGGCCTCAAGCCATTTCGCGGAATCTGGGCTCATCATCGCTTCCTCATAGTTCGTAGGTTCATCATGGTCTAGTAACATGACTTCCAGAACATGATTACCGTACCACTCTAGTGCGGATCTTACTCTGGAAGACCTACGAGGTTTGGTAGCAACTTGATCTGAAGTTTCATGATCATCTTTATTAACTTCCTCACTAATTGGTGTAGTAGTCACAGGAATAGATTTCTGTGATGAACTACTTTCAAATAAGGGAGCAGGTACAGTTACCTCATCAAGTTCTACTTTCCTCCCACTCACTTCTTTCGAGAGAAACTCCTTCTCTAGAAAGGATCCATTCTTAGCAACGAATGTTTTGCCTTTGGATTTGTGATAGAAGGAGTACCCAACAGTTTCCTTTGGGTATTCTATGAAGACGCACTTCTCCGATTTGGGTTCGAGCTTATCAGGTTGAAAACCTTTTTCATATAAGCATCGCAACTACAAACTTTAAGAAACGATAGCTTAGGTTTACTACTAAACCATAGTTCATACGGTGTCGTCTCAACGGATTTAGATGGTGCCCTTTTAAACGTGAATGCAGTTGTCTCTAATGCACAACCCTAAAACGATAGTGGTAAAACCGATAAGAGATATCATAGATCGCACCATATCCAATACAGTGCGGTTACGACATTCGGACACACCATAACATTGTGGTGTTCCAGGCGGCGTGAGCTATGAAACTATTCCACATTGTTTTAATTGAAGACCAAACTCGTAACTCAAATATTCATCTCCGCGATCAGATCGTAGAAACTTTATTTTTCTTGTTACGATGATTTTTCCACTTCACTCTGAAATTCTTTGAACCTTTCAATTATTTCAGACTTATGTTTCATCAAGTAGATATACCCATATCTGCTCAAATCATTTTGTGAAGGTCAGAAAATAACGATACTTGCCACGAGCATCAACACTCATTGGATTGCATACATCGATATGTATTCTTTCCAATAAGTCAGTATCTCGTTCCATTGTTCCGGAGAATGGAGTTTTAGTCATCTTGCCAAAAAGGCACGGTTCGCAAGCATCAAATGATTCATAACCAAGTGATTCCAATAATCCATCTTTATGGAGTTTCTTCATGCGCTTTACACCGATATGACACAAACGGCAGTGCCACAAATAAGTTGCACTATCATTATCAACTTTGCATCTTTTGGCATATCAATATTATGTATATGTGTATCATTACGATCGAGATCCAACAAACTATTTTTATTGGGTGTATGACCATCGAAGGTTTTATTCATGTAAACAGAACAACAATTATTCTCTGACTTTAAATGAATAACCGTATTGCAACAAACATGATCAAATCATATTCATGCTCAATGCAAACGCCAAATAACATTTATTTAGGTTTAACACTAATCCTGAAAGTATAGGGAGTGTGCGATGATGATCATATCAATCTTGGAACTACTTCCAACACTCGTCGTCACTTCCCCTTCAACTAGTTTCTGTTTATTCTGTAACTCCTATTTCGAGTTACTAATCTTAGCAACCGAACAAGTATCAAATACTCAGGGGTTACTATAAACACTAGTAAGGTACACATCAATAACATGTATATCAAATATACCCTTGTTCACTTTGCCATCCTTCTTATCCACCAAATATTCAGGGCATTTCCGCTTCTAGTGACCATTTCCTTTGCAGTATAATCACTCAGTTTCGGGCTTTGGTCCAGCTTTGGTCTTCTTCACGGGAGTGACAACTTGCTTGCCATTCTGCTTGAAGTTCCCTTTCTTTCCCTTTGCCCTTTTCTTGAAACTAGTGGTCTTGTCAACCATCAACACTTGATTCTCTTTCTTGATTTCTACCTTTCGTTGATTTCAACATCACGAAGAGCTCGGGAATCGTTTTCGTCATCCCTTGCATTATAGTTCATCACGAAGTTCTACTAACTTGGTGGTGGTGACTACAGAATTCTGTCAATCACTATCTTATCTGGAAGATTAACTCCCACTTGATTCAAGCGATTGTAGTACCCAGACAATCTGAGCACATGCTCACTAGTTGAGCGATTCTCCTCCATCTTTTAGCTATAGAACTTGTTGGAGACTTATATCTCTCAACTCGGGTATTTGCTTGAAATATTAACTTCAATTCCTGGAACATCTCATATGGTCCATGACGTTCAAAACGTCTTTGAAGTCCCGATTCTAAGCCATTAAGCATGGTGCACTAAACTATCAAGTAGTCATCATATTGAGCTAGCCAAATGTTCATAACGTCTACATCTGCTCCTGCAATAGGTCTGTCACCTAGCGGTGAATTAAGGACATAATTCTTCTGTGCAGCAATGAGGATAAACCTCAGATCACGGATCCAATCCGCATCATTGCTACTAACATCTTTCAACACAATTTTCTCTAGGAACATATCAAAATAAACATATGGAAGCAACAACGCAAGCTATTGATCTACAACATAATTTGCAAAATACTACCAGGACTAAGTTCATGATAAATTTAAGTTCAATTAATCATATTACTTAAGAACTCCCACTTAGACAGACTTCTCTCTAGTCATCTAAGTGATCACGTGATCCAAATCAACTAAACCATAACCGATCATCACGTGAGATGGAGTAGTTTTCAATGGTGAACATCACTATGTTGATCATATCTACTATATGATTCACGCTCGACCTTTTGGTTCCGTGTTCCGAGGCCATATCTGCATATGCTAGGCTCGTCAAGTTTAACCTGAGTATTCCGCGTGTGCAAAACTGTCTTGCACCCGTTGTAGATGGACGTAGAGCTTATCACACCCGATCATCACGTGGTGTCTGGGCACGACGAACTTTGGCAACGGTGCATACTCAGGGAGGACACTTCTTGATAATTTTTAGTGAGAGATCATCTTAAAATGCTACCGTCAATCAAAGCAAGATAAGATGCATAAAGGATAAACATCACATGCAATCAATATAAGTGATATGATATGGCCATCATCATCTTGTGCTTGTGATCTCCATCTCCGAAGCACCGTCATGATCACCATTGTCACCGGCGCGACACCTTGATCTTCATCGTAGCATCGTTGTCGTCTCGCCAACTATTGCTTCTACGACTATCGCTACCGCTTAGTGATAAAGTAAAGCAATTACAGGGCGTTTGCATTTCATACAATAAAGCGACAACCATATGGCTCCTGCCAGTTGCCGATAACTTCGGTTACAAAACATGATCATCTCATACAATAAAATATAGCATCACGTCTTGACCATATCACATCACAACATTCCCTGCAAAAACAAGTTAGACGTCCTCTACTTTGTTGTTGTAAGTTTTACGTGGCTGTTACGGGCTTAGCAAGAACCGCTCTTACCTATGCATCAAAAACCACAACGATACTTTGTCAAGTTGGTGCTGTTTTAACCTTCGCAAGGACCAGGCGTAGCCACACTCGATTCAGCTAAAGTGAGAGAGACAGACACCCGCCGGTCACCTTTAAGCAACGAGTGCTCGTAGCGGTGAAACCAGTCTCGCGTAAGCGTACGCGTAATGTCGGTCCGGGCCGCTTCATCTCACAATACCGCCGAACCAAAGTATGACATGCTGGTAAGCAGTATGACTTATATCGCCCACAACTCACTTGTGTTCTACTCGTGCATATGACATCTACGCATAAAACAAGGCTCTGATGCCACTGTTGGAGAACGTAGTAATTTCAAAAATTTCCTACGCACATGCAAGATCATGGTGATGGCATAGCAACGAGAGGGGAGAGTGTTCGTCCACGTACCCTCGTAGACTGTAAGCGGAAGTGTTATGACAACGCGGTTGATGTAGTCGTACGTCTTCACGATCCGGCCGATCCAAGCACCGAACATATGGCACCTCCGAGTTCAGCACACGTTCAGCTCGATGACGATCCCCGGGCTTCGATCCAGCAAAGCTTCGGGGTTGAGTTCCGTCAGCACGACGGCATGGTGACAATGATGATATTCTACCGGCGCAGGGCTTCGCCTAAACTCCGCGACGATATGACCGAGGTGGAATATGGTGGAGGGGGCACCTCACACGGCTAAGGAACGATCCGTAGATCAACTTGTGTGTTATGGGGTGCCCCCCTGCCCCCGTATATAAAGGAGGGGGGAGGTGCGGCCGGCCCCCAAGGGGTGCGCCTGGAGGAGTCCTACTCCCACCGGGAGTAGGACTCCCCCCTCTTGCCTTGTTGGAGAAGGAAAGGGGGAGGGGAAAGAGGAAGGGGGGCGCCGCCCCCCTCTCCTTGTCCTATTCGGACTAGGGGGGAGGGGGCGCGCGGCCTGCCCTGGCCGGCCCTCCTATTCTCCCTCATGGCCCACTAGGGCCCATTATCCCCCGGGAGGGTTCCGGTAACCCCCCGGTGTTCCGGTAAAATCCTGATTTCACCCGGAACCATTCCGATATCCAAATATAGGCTTCCAATATATCAATCTTTATGTCTCGACCATTTAGAGACTCCTCGTCATGTCCGTGATCACATCCGGGACTCCAAACAAACTTCGGTACATCAAAACTTATAAACTCATAATAAAACTGTCATCGTAATGTTAAGCGTGCGGACCCTACAGGTTCGAGAACTATGTAGACATGACCTAGAACCATTCTCGGTCAATAACCAACAGCGGAACCTGGATGCCCATATTGGTTCCTACATATTCTACGAAGATCTTTATCGGTCAAACCGCATAACAACATACGTTGTTCCCTTTGTCATCGGTATGTTACTTGCCCGAGATTTGATCGTCGGTATCCAATACCTAGTTCAATCTCGTTACCGGCAAGTCTCTTTACTCGTTCTGTAACACATCATCTTATAACTAACTCATTAGTTACAATGCTTGCAAGGCTTAGGTGATGAGTATTACCGAGAGGGCCCAGAGATACCTCTCCGCCAATCGGAGTGACAAAACCTAATCTCGAATTATGCCAACTCAACATGTACCTTCGGAAACACCTGTAGTGCACCTTTATAATCACCCAGTTACGTTGTGATGTTTGGTAGCACACAAAGTGTTCTTCCGGTAAATGGAAGTTGCACAATCTCATAGTTGCAGGAACTTTGTATAAGTCATGAAGAAAGCAATAGCAATATACTAAACGATCAAGTGCTAGGCTAACGGAATGGGTCATGTCAATCACATCATTATCCTAATGATGTGATCCCATTAATCAAATGACAACACATGTCTATGGTTAGGAAACATAACCATCTTTGATTAATGAGCTAGTCAAGTAGAGGCATACTAGTGACTATATGTTTGTCTATGTATTCACACATGTATCATGTTTCTGGTTGATACAATTCTAGCATGAATAATAAACATTTATCATGAAATAAGGAAATAAATAATAACTTTATTATTGCCTCTAGGGCATATTTCCTTCAGGAGGCAGCTTAGATCGTCCCCAACATTGTAATGTCTTCTCTTGAGCATGTCTAGTATTGAGGCGATCAGAGAAGAGAAGCCAACCAAAAACCTTTATCTTGACTGTAACTTTTGATCTCCACAACCAATGGTATGTTCTGTGAGCTTTGACATCTCTAAAGCAGAATTTATAAAACCTCCGGGCAGTATATTCAGCGGTTCCCCAGGTATAAGACCAAGTGTCTCTTGTATTATGGCCATTGTCTAATGTGATGTGGGCCACAAGACGTTGGATATCTTGGACCTCTGCATGTGCTTGTATGGATAGTGGAAGGTGAAACGCCTCGTCGAGAGAGGAGACACTTAGGAATTGTTGAACAGAATATCTTCATTTCGGGCAAAGGAGAAAGCCCTTGGGTGTGAGTCAGCTAGAGTATCATCAAGCCAGAGATCCTTCCACATGAGTATATTTTCTCCATGGTTGACCTCCACTTTGGAGATGCCACGATAGATTGGAGTTAATTTGAGGACATCTCGCCACCAAAATGATCCACATGGGTCAGAAGCATGGGGTATCTTGTCTGTGTAATAAGTAGACCAAATCAGGTTAACCCAAGGAGGATCATGTTGGTTGTAAAATTTGTGTAAGTATTTGAGGAGGAGGGCATCACTTTGAATCTTTAAATTGATGATCCCAAGGCCTCCACTATCTTTTGGGCGACAAATCCTATCCCAAGCAACCAAAGAGTTGCATTTCTCCCCTTGCTCAGTTTTCTTTGTCCAGATACATTTTCGACGAATCTTATCTAGTAGCTCCAAAAAAATTTGGTGGAAACTTCAGCGTGCATAAGGTGAAAATGGTAAGTGAGGTGATGACTGTGTTCAGTAGAGATAGTTTGGCTCCATATGACATTATCAACAATGTAGAAGTCAGTCTTCATTCAACAAAGCAAACCACCGACATTAGGTCTTGGATGGAGGGTTTATTAGTGCCAAGAGTTAGGCCAAGGTAAGTAAATGGCATGTTGCCAATCTTGCATTCAAAAATGTTGGCCAGCTCATTTGTAAGGCCCTTACGTTATCGAGGAGGTCTATCATTCCAGTGCCATAAAAATCAACAACTTCGAAGGCACAAATCCGATGGTGGTGAACGGTCAAAGAATCAAACATTATATCTCAGGTAATCCTATAAATGTTGAAACTAATGTTACTGAAACGGTGACCCCGAAGGAATACATAAGGGACACTTTCCAGAATGTTTCAGACTCCGAAAAGGAATAGGTATGTGGTACGATAAGTAAACCGACTCCAAAACAGGTCTAATAGCAATTTTTCAGTGTTTAAGAATATTTAAGAAAATATAAAAATAAGAAGTAGTCCGGGAAGGACACGAGGCTTCCACGAGGGTGGAGGGCGCACCCTACCCCCTTGGGCGATACTTCTTTTGGTCGGTAAAAATTCATTATATAAACTCCCGAAGGTTTTGACCACCGTATCACGCAAAAAACTTCTGTCTTTGTTTTGAGCTGTTTTTCTGACATATCTAGAGCATTATGAAATCACCCTCCTCCAACAATGAAGACAAGGATGCTTGGCTATTGAAGATAGAGCTAAAGAGAGAAGAACCTGGGAAGATCAACAAGGATGATGGGGTCAAGAAGGCCATGGAGGATCAAGCTCCGACGGCAGAAGAAGAAAACATCCTTCAACCATCCTAACCTCTTTACCCCAACTGAGATTGAAGCTTTCAAGATGATTGATTTAGCTCGCATACAAAACAAGTATCTCACAAAGGAAAATATTTTGTTGTAGGATCATATCGTCGCACTCAAGGGCATTATCCGCAAATTGGAAGAGCTCCTACGCTCAATGTGCGACTATCCATCATCATCGCCACCTTCTTCACCACCTTCAAGGACATAAACACATGGGTATGGGCACTCCCCTTGGCAACTGCCAAGCTTCGGGGAGTTGCCCCGGTATCGTATCACCATCACACTCCTATCTTTACAGTTTTTCTTAGTTCGATCCTTTTGGTAATATCTTGATCTAGTAGAATAAAGTTTTGGTATGAATTAGTTTTGAGTTTTGCTTTGTGATCCCTCTATGTAATCGAGTCAGTGAGCTATATATAATAAAGATTAGTGTTGAGTCAAGGGCTTTGCTATCTTGCTATGATCTTAAGTGCATAAAATAGTAAAAAGAAATCAAGAGATCATATTGATCTTATGGATAGTAATGACTTCACATATAAAGAGTATGATGATTAAAAGTTGTTAAGAGTTGGCAAACATAGTTTTGGTCATCGTTGCTTAATAGTATGTAATAAAGAAAGAGAGGTTCTCACATATAAATACACTATCTTGGACATCTTTTATGATTGTGAGCACTCATTAAAGTATGACATTCTAAAGAGTTGATGTTGGACAAGGAATACAACGTAATGGGTTATGTTTTCTCACATCTCAGTTAAAGTATATTGGCATGGATCATTCAAACATGTTGAGCTTGTCTTTCCCCCTCATGCTAGCCAAATTCCATGCACCAAGTAGAGATACTACTTGTGCTTCCAAATATCCTTAAACCCAGTTTTGCCATGAGAGTCCACCATACCTACCTATGGATTGAGTAAGATCCTTCAAGTAAGTTGTCATGTTGCATGCAATAAAAATTGCTCTCTAAATATGTATGACTTATTAGTGTGGAGAAAATAAGCTTTATACGATCTTGTGATATGGAAGTAATAAAAGCGACGGACTGCATAATAAAGGTTCATATCACAAGTGGCAATATAAAGTGACGTTCTTTTGCATTAAGATTTCTTGCATCCAACCATAAAAGCACATGACAACCTCTGCTTCCCTCTGCAAAGGGCCTATCTTTCACATTATGCAAGAGTCAAGGTGATCTTCACCTTTCCTTTTTATATTTTATCCTTTGGCAAGAACCTCGTGTTGGAAAGATCTTGGTATATATATTCAATTGGATGTAAGTTAGCATGAACTATTATTGTTGACATTACCCTTGAGGTAAAAGGTTGGGAGGCAACACTATAAGCCCCTGTCTTTCTCTATGTCCGATTAAAACTCCATAACCATAAGTATTGCATGAGTGTTAGCAACTGTGAAAGATTAAATGATAGTTGAGTATGTGGACTTGCTAAAAAGCTCTTATATTGACTCTTTCCGATGTTATGATAAATTGCAATTGCTTCAGTGACTGAGATTATAGTTTGTTAGTTCTCAATGAAGTTTCTTAATCATACTTGGCATTGTGAATAGATTGTTACTTGAGCATAAGAAATCATATGACAATATATATATATATATATATATATATATATATATGTTGTTGTTACAAGAATGATAATGATGCCCTCATGTCCGTATTTTATTTTATCGACACCTCTATCTCTAAACATGTGGACATATTTTTTGATATCGGCTTCTGCTTGAGGACAAGCGAGGTCTAAGCTTGGGGGAGTTGATATGTCCATTTTGCATCATGCTTTTATATCGATATTTATTGCATTATGGGCTGTTATTTCACGTTATGTCACAATACTTATGGCTATTCTCTCTTATTTTACAAGGTTAACATGAAGAGGGAGAATGCTGGCAGCTGGGATTCTGGGCTGGAAAAGGAGCAAATATTGGAGACCTATTCTGCACAGCTCCAAAAGTCCTGAAACTCCATGAAAGTCATTTTGGGAATTAATAAAAAATATTCAGCGGAAGAAATACCTGAGGGGGGCCACCCACCATCCATGAGGGTGGGGGGTGCGCCCTACCCCCTAGGCGTGCCCCCTGCCTCGTGGGCCACCTGGTAACCGTCCGGTGCCCATCTTCTACTATATGAAGTCTTTTACCTTGGAAAAAATCATAAGCAAGCTCACGGGAAGGAACTTCGCCGCCACGAGGCGGAACCTTGGCGGAATCAATCTAGGGCTCCGGCGGAGCTGTTCTGCCGAGGAAACTTCCCTTCGAGAGGGGGAAATCATCACCATCGATCCTCTCATCGGGAGGGGGTCAATCTCCATCAACATCTTCACCAGCACCATCTCCTCTCAAACCCTAGTTCATCTCCTGTATCCAATCTTTGTACCAAAATCTCAGATTGGTACATGTGGGTTGCTAGTAGTGTTGATTACTCGTTGTAGTTGATGCTAGTTGGTTTATTTGGTGGAAGATCATATGTTCAGATCCTTAATGCATATTAATACCCCTCTGATTTTGAACATGAATATGCTTTGTGAGTAGTTACATTTGTTCCTCGGGACATGGGTGAAGTCTTGCTATTAGTTGTCATGTGAATTTGGTATTCGTTCGATATTTTGATGAGATGTATGTTGTCTCTCCTCTAGTGGTGTTATGTGAACGTCGACTACATGATACTTCACCATTATTTGGGCCTAGAGGAAGGCAGTTGGAAGTAATAAGTAGATGATGGGTTGCTAGAGTGACAGAAGCTTAAACCCTAGTTTATAAGTTGCTTCATAAGTGGCTGATTTGGATCCATATGTTTCATGTTGTGGTTAGGTTTACCTTAATACTTCTTTTGTAGTTGTGGATGCTTGCAATAGGGGTTAATCATAAGTGGGATGCTTGTCCAAGAAAGGGCAGTACCCAAGCACCGGTCCACCCACATATCAAATTATCAAAGTAACGAACGTGAATCATATGAGCGTGATGAAAACTAGCTTGACGATAATTCCCATGTGTCCTCGGGAGCGCTTTTCTTATTATAAGAACTTTTCCAGGCTTGTCCTTTACTACAAAAAGGATTGGGACACCTTGTTGCACCTTATTTACTTTCATTGCTTGTTACCCGTTACAAATTATCTTATCACAAAACTATCTGTTACCTATAATTTCATTGCTTGCAGAGAATACCTTACTGAAAACTGCTTGTCATTTCCTTCTGCTCCTCGTTGGGTTTGACACTCTTACTTATCGAGAGGACTATGATAGATCTCCTACACTTGTGGGTCATCACTTCCCTCTCGAAACCCTAGACTAGTCATCCACCAGTGTACCAGAGCCCATTCACTGCCAATGGCGTCCACCTCGCTGAATATGCTTCTGCGACCGCATCTACCCCTTCCACCTCCCCTAGAAACAAGTAGACTGCTCATCCACCACTGTACCATAGCCCATTCAGTGATGGCCTTGTCCACGGCGTCGGATCTGCTTTGTCGGTACTCTCGTAAACTGCAGCGCATCTGCAGCGGCTCCTTCGTACTCCCCACCAGAGACGCTTCGTCCACACCCACCCGGAGCCGCCCCACTGACGCCCCCATCGATGGCCTCTGATCCTCTTCGTCGACACCTCCCTAACCCCTACTGGAGCCGCTTTGCCGACACCATCGTCAACCCTACCGGAGTAGCTTCGCCTATACCATTCTCAACCCTACTGGGGCCATTTTGCCAACTCACAAGTCCACGGCCTCAGATCCGCTTTGTCGCACCCTCGTCCAACCTACCAGAGCAGCTTCTGACGCCCCGTCCATGGCCGCAGATCCGCATCATCGACACCATCCTGAACCCAACCACCGGAGCAGCTTCACCGACGCCCTCGTCCACGGCCTCAAATCTGCTTCGCCCACATCATAGTCCCCCCTACCGGAGCCGCTCCACAAACACCCTACTCCACGGTTCTAGATCTCCTTACGGGACCCCGACAGCCAGCACAGCGTCATCACCCTTGACGTTTCTAACCCGATTCCCACCATCTGGCAAGATGCCAAGCACCCGCCATGACCTAGGTACTTGTCACCTATAAACCCGTCCAGCATCACCTGCCCGATGTACTTCAAATATACTAACAGGTCACTATGACATGTTATGCAGCTTGCAAAAACTACAAGGACGATGTTTCTTCTGGATCTAACAGCTTGGCCAACCAAGATCCTGGACTGAGGCATTGCTATGATCTTGTAAGTGTGTCTCTCTCTTGTATTGTTGTGTGCGTGCCAGCGTGCTTTGCTAGGATTTTCGACCAGTAATCCCTTTGTGCAGACAATGATTTCTACTATTGGCTACTAAATTAGATATGTAGATGTTAGACATGATAGTACCTCCGTTCCTAAATATAAGTCTTTCTAGAGATTCCACTATAGGCTACATACAGAGCAAAATGAGTGAATCTATACTCGAAGATGCATATATATACATATGTATGTGGTCCATACTAGAATCTCTACAAAGACATATATTTAGGAACAGAGGTAGTACATTACACAAAACCATAGGTGGCATGTAGGAATTCTAGTGCACTACATTAGGCTCCCTAGAGTTCCTGCTAGTCAAACACACAGAGTCATGGCTAGTTTATGCTATGCACACAGTCATTAATTGGTCGTTTAAATATGCGCAAGGGATGTGCAATGTGTTATCGTGTAGAGCTGAAATTAGCCGTGTCAACTTGCAGACATGGGGGTTACGCAATGAAGAAGTACAAGATGTATGTGGAAATTTCATGGAACATCACCAAAAAGGAGAGGTAGCAGTGAGCCTATAGAGTGTGTTATGGTAGGTCACTCTGGGCCAGTTCTTTTGCAGGATTTTCCGAGAATCTGCCCCTCTCTAGCTTCTCCTAGAATCTTTGACCCCCTTTTGTTTTAAATCCTACCTAATTAGACCCTAACTAGATAGGATTGTAAAACAAATGGGGCTCAAAGATTCTGGGAGAATCTGGGTAGGGGTCAGATTCTGGGATAATCTGGCAAAAGAACTGGGCCTCCATTGCAATCATCCTGACATGTTATTTGTATGTCAGTTCTATTGGCCAAGTTTCTTAGGGACAGTTATTACGAGTTATCCTAAGAAAATAAGCACATGTGAATATAAGCTCCAGGTAATAAGCCAATCAATTCTTTTCATTGCCTTCCTTTTCAACTTATCTTTGGTATGATCAGTGAAAAGTCTAGATTGCATTATATTTTGTCATTTTGCTGCCCATATGAAAATTAATTTGACTTGCAAACATCACAAATTGAACCCAGTGCAGTAATTAATATGATAGGAAAACAGACCATCAATATTTGTTCAAAATGCAAATACAAACTTACCATCTACTTGGCACAATCTACTTTGGTCAATGTCTACCATAGAGATCCCATTGCCTAATTTAAACGAAGAACGCACGACCCAAATTTAAATGAAGAACAATTATTTATCAAAATTTGATGGTCCAAGTGGTTGGTTATTATCATATAGCAGCACCACTTGAAAGCATCATATAGCAGCAGCAGTAGCTCATAGTAACTCATCATACAGCAGCAGCAGCAGCTGTGTGCAATTCATGATATACCAGCAGCAGCTCATAGCAATTCATCATATAGCAGCAGCAGGAGTAGCTCATAGCAATTCATCATATAGCAGCAGCAAGAGTATCTCATAGCAATTCATCATATAGTAGCAGCAGGAACAGCTTATAGCAACTCATCATATAGCAGCAGGAGCAGCTCATAGCAATTCATCATATAGCAGCAGCAGCTCATAGCAATTCACTGAAGGAAATATGCCCCAGAGGCAATAATAAAGTTATTATTTATTTCCTTAATTCATGATAAATGTTTATTATTCATGCTAGAATTGTATTAAATGGAAACTTAGTACATGTGTGAATACATAGACAAAACATATAGTCCCTACTATGCCTCTACTTGACTAGCTCCTTAATCAAAGATGGTTACGTTTCCTAACCATAGACATGTGTTTTCATTTGACAAATGGGATCAAATCATTAGGAGAATGATGTGATGGACATGACCCATCCGTTAGCTTAGCATTATGATCGTGTCAGTTTCATTGCTACTGCTTTCTTCATGACTTATACAAGTTCCTCAAACTATGAGATTATGCAACTCCCGAATACTGGAGGAACACTTTGTGTGCTACCAAACGTCACAACATAAATGGGTGATTATAAAGGTGCTCTACAGGTGTCTCCGAAGTTATCTATTGGGTTGGCATAGATCGAGATTAGGATTTGTCACTCCATGTTTCGAAGAGGTATCTTTAGGCCCTCTCAGTAATACTCATCACTATAAGCCTTGCAAGCATTGTGACTAATGAGTTAGTTGCGGGATGAAGTATTACGGAACAAGTAAAGAGACTTGCCTGTAATGTGATTGAACTAGGTATGATGATACCGACGATCGAATCTCGGGCGAGTAACATACCGATGACAAAGGGAACAACGTATGTTGTTATGCGGTTTGACCGATAAAGATCTTCGTAGAATATGTAGGAACCAATATGAGCATCCAGGTTCCGCTATTGGTTATTGACCGGAGATGTGTCTTGGTCATGTATACATAGTTCTCGAACCCGTAGGGTTCGCACGCTTAATGTTCGATGATGATTGGTATTATGAGTTTATGTGATTTGATGTACCGAAGGTTGTTCGGACTCCGGGATGTGATCACGTGCATGACGAGGAGTCTCGAAATGGTTGAGACATAAATATTGATATATTGGACGGCTACGTTCGGACACCGGAAGTGTTCCGGAGAAGTTTCGGATAAAACCGGAGTGCCGAAGGGTTATCGGAACCCCCGGGGGAACTAATGGGCCTTGATGAGCCTTAGTGGAGAGAGAGAGGGGCGGCCAGGGCAGGCCGCGTGCCCCCTCCCCCTTGAGTCCGAATAGGACAAGGAAGGGGGGCGGCGTCCCCCTTACCTTCCCCCTCTCCCTCTCCTTCCTTCCCCGTCTCTCCCTTTTGGTGGAAACCTACTAGTACTTGGTGTCCTAGTAGGATTACCCTCTTGGGAGCATGCCAAGGAGGGCCGGCCGGCCTCCCTTCTCCTCCTTTATATATGGGGGAGGGGGAACCCCATAGACACACAAGTTGATCTTTAAGCCGTGTGCGGTGCCCCCCTCCATAGTTTTCCACCTCGGTTATATCATCGTAGTGCTTAATTAGGCGAAGCCCTGCGCCGGTAACTTCATCATCACCATTAACACACCATCATGCTGACGGAACTCTCCCTCGGCCTCAGCTGGATCTAGAGTTCGTGGGACGTCACCGAGCTGAACATGTGCAGATCGTGGAGGTGTCGTGCGTTTGGTACTTGATCAGTTGGATCGCGAAGACGTTCAACTACATCAACTGCGTTACATAACGCTTCCGCTTTTGGTCTACAAGGGTACGTGCACACACTCTCCCCCCGTTGCTATGCATCACCTAGATAGATCTTCCATGATCGTAGGATTTTTTTGAAATTACAGCATTCCCCAATAGTGGCATCCGAGCTAGGTCTATGTGTAGATGTTATATGCACGAGTAGAACACAAAGAGTTGTGGGCGATAATAGTCATATTGCTTACCAGCATGTCATACTTTGATTCGGCGGTATTGTTGGATGAAGAGGCCCAGATTGACATTACATGACCACGTTCATGAGATTGGTTCTACCGACGTGCTTATGCACAAAGGTGGCTGGCAGGTGTCTTTTTCTCCAACTTTAGTTGAATCAAGTGTGGCCACGCCCGGTCCTTGTTGAAGGTTAAAACAGGACACTTGATGAAAAATCATTGTGGTTTTGATGCGTAGGTAAGAACGGTTCTTGCTAGAAGCCCATAGCAGCCACGTAAAACTTGCAACAACAAAGTAGAGGATGTCTAACTTGTTTTTGCAGGGCTTGTTGTGATGTGATATGGTCAAGGCATGATGTGATATAAATTTTTGTATGAGATGATCATGTTTTGTAACAAAGTTATCGGCAACTGGCAGGAGCCATATGGTTGTCGCTTTATTGTATGCAATGCAATCGCCATGTAATTGTTTTACTTTATCACTAAGCGGTAGCGATAGTTGTAGTAACAATAGTTGGCGAGATGACAATGATGCTACGATGGAGATCAAGGTATCGCGCCGGTGATGATGGAGATCATGACGATGCTTCGGTGATGGAGATCATGAGCACAAGATGATGATGGCCATATCATGTCACATATTTTGATTGCATGTGATGTTTATCTTTTATGCATCTTATTTTGCTTAGTACGGCGGTAGCATTATAAGATGATCCCTTACTAAATTTCGAGGTACAAGTGTTCTCCCTGAGTATGCACCGTTGCTACAGTTCATCGTGCTGAGACACCACGTGATTATCAGGTGATAAGGTCTACGTTCACATACAACGGGTGCAAGCTAGTTTTGCACGCACAGAATACTCGGGTTAAACTTGATGAGCCAAGCATATGCAGATATGGCCTCGGAACACTAGACCCAAAGGTCGAACGTGAATCATATAGTAGATATGATCAACATAGTGATGTTCACCATTGAAAACTACTCCATCTCACGTGATGATCAGACATGGTTTAGTTTATTTGGATCACGCGATCACTTAGATGATTAGAGGGATGTCTATCTAAGTGGGAGTTCTTAAATAATATGATTAATTGAACTTTAATTTATCATGAAACTTAGTCCTGATAGTTATTTTGCATGACTATGTTATTGTAGATCAATGGACTGTGCTACCATTCCTTTGAATTTTAATGCGTTCCTAGAGAAAGCTAAGTTGAAAGATGATGGCAGCAAATACACAGACTGGGTCTATAACTTGAGGATTATCCTCATTGCTGCACAGAAGAATTACGTCATGGAACCACCCCTAGGCGCCAGACCTGCTGCAGATGCTAATGATGACGGTAAGAACGTCTGGCAGAGCAAAGCCGATGACTAATCGATAGTTTAGTGTGCCATGCTTTACGGCTTAGAATCGGGACTTCAAAGATGTTTTGAACATCATGGAGCATATGAGATGTTCCAAGAGTTGAAGTTAATATTTCAAGAAAATGCCCGAGTTGAGATATATGAAGTCTCCAACAAGTTCTATAGCTGCAAAATGGAGGAGAATAGTTCTGCCAGTGAAGACATACTCAGAATGTCTGGGTACCATAACCACTTGACTCAGCTAGGAGTTGATCTTCCAGTTGATTGTGTCATTGACAGAGTTCTTCAATCACTGCCACCAAGCTATAAAGGCTTCGTGATGAACTATAATATGCAAGGGTTGAAAAAGACTATTCCCGAGCTCTTCGCGATGCTAAAGGCCGCGGAGGTAGAAATCAAAAAGGAGCATCAAGTGTTGATGGTCAACAAGACCACTAGTTTCAAGAAAAAGGGCAAAGGGAAGAATGGGAACTTCAAGAAGAACGGCAAAAAGGTTGTTGATCAAGAGAAGAAACCCAAGTCTGGACCTAAGCCTGAAACTGAGTGCTTCTACTGCAAAGGGACTAATCACTGGAAGCGGAACTGTCCCAAGTATTTGGCGGATAAGAAGAATGGCAAAGTGTAAGGTATATTTGATATACATGTTATTGATGTGTACCTTACTAATGCTTGTAGTAGCGCCTGGGTATTTGATACTGGTTTTGTTGCTCATATTTGCAACTCAAAATAGGGGTTACGGATTAAACAAAGATTGGCTAAGGACGAGGTGACGATGCACGTGGGAAATGGTTCCAAGGTCGATGTGATCGCCGTCGGCACGCTACCTCTACATCTACCATGGGGATTAGTTTTAGACCTGAATAATTGTTATTTGGTGCCAGCGGTGAGCATGAACATTATATCTGGATGTTGTTTAATGCGAGACAGTTATTCATTTATATCAGAGAATAATGGTTGTTCTATTTATATGAGTAATATATTTTATGGTCATGCACCATTGATGAGTGGTCTATTTTTGTTGAATCTCGATAGTGATGATACACATATTCATAGTATTGAAGCCAAAAGATGCAAAGTTGATAATGATAGTACAATTTATTTGTGGCACTGTCGTTTGGGTCATATTGGTATAAAGCGCATGAAGAAACTCCATGCTGATGGACATTTGGAATCACTTGGTGCTTGCGAACCGTGCCTCATGGGCAAGATGAGTAAAACTCCGTTCTCCGGAACAATGGAACGAGCTACTAACTTGTTGGAAATAATACATATCGATGTATGCGGTCCAATGAGTGTTGAGGCTCGTGGTGGGTATTGTTATTTTCTTATTCATAGATAATTTGAGCACATATGGTTATATCTACTTGATGAAACATAAGTCTGAAACATTTGAAAAGTTCAAAGAATTTCAGAGTGAAGTGGAAAATCATTGTAACAAGAAAATAAAGTTTCTACGATCTGATTGTGGAGGAGAATATTTGAGTTACGAGTTTGGTCTTCATTTGAAACAACATGGGATAGTTTCACAGTTAACGCCACCTGGAACACCACAGCGAAATGGTGTGTACGAACGTCGTAACCATACTTTATTGGATATGGTGCGGTCTATGATGTCTCTTACTGATTTACCGCTATCGTTTTGGGGTTATGGTTTAGAGACGGTTGCATTCACTTTAATTAGGGCACCATCAAAATCCGTTGAGATGACACCTTATGAACTATGCGTTGGCAAGAAACCAAAGTTGTCATTTCTTAAAGTTTGGGGTTGTGATGCTTATGTGAAAAAGCTTCAACCTGATAAGCTCAAACCCAAATCGGAGAAGTGCGTCTTCATAGGATACCCAAAGGAAATTGTTGGGTACACCTTCTATCACAGATCCGAAGGCAAAATCTTTGTTGCTAAGAATGGATCCTTTCTAGAGAAGGAGTTTATCTCAAAAGAAGTGAGTGGGAGGAAAGTAGAACTTGATGAGGTAATTGTACCTTCTCCCTTATTGGAAGTAGTTCATCACAGAAATCAGTTCCCGTGATTCCTACACCAACTAGTGAGGAAGCTAATGATGATGATCATGAAGCTTCAGATCAAGTTACTACTGAACCTTGTAGGTCTTCCAGAGTAAGATCCGCACCAGAGTGGTACGGCAATCCTGTTCTGGAAGTCATGTTACTAGACCATGATGAACCTACGAAATATGAGGAAGCGATGATGAGCCCAAATTTCGCGAAATGGCTTGAGGCCATGAAATCTAAGATGGGATCCATGTATGAGAACAAAGTATGGACTTTGGTGGACTTGCCTGATGATCGGCAAGCCATAGAAAATAAATGGATCTTTAAGAAGAAGACCGATGCAGACGGTAATGTTACTGTTTACAAAGGTCGACTTGTTGCGAAAGGTTTTCGACAAGTTCAAGGAGTTTACTATGATGAGACTTTCTCACCCGTAGCGATGCTTAAGTCTGTCTGAATCATGTTAGCATTTGCTGCATTTTATGATTATGAAATTTGGCAAATGGATGTCAAAACTGCATTTGGATTTTTGGAAGAAGAGTTGTATATGATGCAACCAGAAGGTTTTGTCGATCCAAAGGGTGCTAACAAAGTGTGCAAGCTCCAACGATCCATTTATGGACTGGTGCAAGCTTCTCGGAGTTGGAATAGACGATTTGATAGTGTGATCAAAGCATATGGTTTTATACGGACTTTGGAAGAAGCCTATATTTACAAGAAAGTGAGTGGGAGCTCTGTAGCATTTCTGATATTATATGTAGATGACATATTGTTGATTGGAAATGATATAGAATTTCTGGACAACATAAAGGGATACCTGAATAAGAGTTTTTCTATGAAAGACCTCGGAGAAGCTGCTTACATATTGGGCATCAAGATTTATAGAGACAGATCGAGACGCTTAATTGGACTTTCACAAAGCACATACCTTGATAAAGTTTTGAAGAAGTTCAAAATGGATCAGTCAAAGAAAGGGTTCTTACCTGTGTTACAAGGCGTGAAGTTGAGTCAGACTCAATGCCCGACCACTGTAGAAGATAGAGAGAAAATGAAAGTCATTCCCTATGCTTCAGCCATAGGTTCTATCATGTATGCAATGTTGTGTACTAGACCTGATCTGTGCCTTGCTATAAGCATAGCAGGGAGGTACCAGAGTAATCCCGGAGTGGAGCACTGGACAGCGGTCAAGAACATCCTGAAATACCTGAAAAGTACTAAGGATATGTTTCTCATTTATGGAGGTGAAAAAGAGCTCAACTTAAACGGTTACGTCGATGCAAGCTTTGACACTGATCCGGACGACTCTAAGTCGCAAACCGGATACATATTTTTATTGAATGGAGGACATAATAGTTGGTACAGTTCCAAACAGAGCACCATGGTAGGATCTACGTGTGAAGTGGAGTACATTGCTGCTTCGGAAGCAAAAAATAAGGAGTTTGGATGAAGGAGTTCATATCCGATCTAGGTGTCATACCTAGTGCATCGGGTCCAATGAAAATCTTTTGTGACAATACTGGTGCAATTGCCTTGGCAAAGGAATCCAGATTTCACAAGAGAACCAAGCACATCAAGAGACACTTCAATTCCATATGTCATCAAGTGTCGGAGGGGGACATAGAGATTTGCAAGATACATACGGATCTGAATGTTGCAGACCCGTTGACTAAGCCTCTTCCACGAGCAAAACATGATCAACACCAAAGCTCCATGGGTGTTAGAATCATTACTATGTAATCTAGATTATTGACACTAGTGCAAGTGGGAGACTTAAGGAAATGGCAATAATAAAGTTATTATTTATTTCCTTAATTCATGATAAATGTTTATTATTCATGCTAGAATTGTATTAAACAGAAACTTAGTACATGTGTGAATACATAGACAAAACATATAGTCCCTACTATGCCTCTACTTGACTAGCTCCTTAATCAAAGATGGTTATGTTTCCTAACCATATACATGTGTTGTCATTTGATGAACGGGATCACATCATTAGGAGAATGATGTGATGGACATGACCCATCCGTTAGCTTAGCATTATGATCGTGTCAGTTTCATTGCTACTGCTTTCTTCATGACTTATACAAGTTCCTCAGACTATGAGATTATGCAAATCCCAAATACCGGAGGAACACTTTGTGTGATACCAAACGTCACAACGTAAATGGGTGATTATAAAGGTGCTCTACATGTGTCTCCGAAGGTATTTGTTGGGTTGGCATAGATCGAGATTAAGATTTGTCACTCCATGTTTCGGAGAGGTATCTCTAGGCCCTCTCGGTAATACTCCTCACTATAAGCCTTGCAAGCATTGTGACTAATGAGTTAGTTGCAGCATGAAGTATTATGGAATGAGTAAAGAGACTTGCCGGTAACGAGATTGAACTAGGTATGATGATACCGACGATCGAATCTCGGGCAAGTAACATACCGATGACAAAGGGAGCAACATATGTTGTTATGCGGTTTAACCGATAAAGATCTTCATAGAATATGTAGGAACCAATATGAGCATCCAGGTTCCACTATTGGTTATTGACCTGAGACGTGTCTCGGTCATGTCTACATAGTTCTTGAACCCGTAGGGTCCGCACGCTTAACGTTCGATGACGATTGGTATTATGAGTTTATGTGATTTGATGTACCGAAGGTTCTTTGGAGTCCTGGATGTGACCACGGACATGACGAGGAGTCTCGAAATGGTTGAGACATAAAGATTGATATATTGGACGGCTATGTTCGGACACCGGAAGTGTTTCGGAGAAGTTTCGGGCAAAACCAGAGTGCTGGAGGGTTATCGGAACCCCCGGGGGAACTAATGGGCCTCGGTGGGCCTTAGTGGAGAGACAGAGGGGCGGCTAGGGCAGGCCGTGCGCCCCCTCCCCCTTGAGTCCGAATAGGACAAGGAAGGGGGGGGCGCCCCCCTTTCCTTCCCCCTCTCCCTCTCCTTCCTTCCCTCTCTCTCCCTTTTGGTGGAGACCTACTAGGACTTGGAGTCCTAGTAGGATTCCCCTCTTGGGGGCGCGCCAAGGAGGGATGGCCAGCCTCCCCTCTCCTCCTTTTTATACGGGGGAGGGGGCACCCCATAGATACACAAGTTGATCTTTTATCCGTGTTGGTGCCCCCCTCCACAGTTTTCCACCTCGGTTATATCGTCATAGTGCTTAGGCGAAGCCCTGCACCGGTAACTTCATCATCACCGACACCACGCCATCATGCTGACGGAACTCTCCCTCGGCCTCAGCTGGATCTAGAGTTCGAGGGACGTCACCGAGCTGAACGTGTGCAGATCACGGAGGTGTTGTGTGTTCGGTACTTGATCGATTGGATCACGAAGATGTTCGAATACATCAATTGTGTTACATAACGCTTCCGCTTTCGGTCTACGAGGGTATGTGGACACACTCTCCCCCCATTGCTATGCATCACCTAGATAGATCTTGCATGATCGTAGGAATTTTTTTGAAATTACTGTGTTCCCCAACATTCATCATATAGCAGCAGCAGGAGCAGCTCATAGCAATTCATCATATAGCATCAGCAGGAGTAGCTCATAGCAATGCATCATATAGCAGCTGTAGAAGCAGCTCATAGCAATTCATCATATAGCGAATCAGAATGAAAATTTGGCAAAAAAAATGAGAGGAGATCCTCACCTTGTTGGTTGAGCTCATCCTTCAACAACATCTCAAGGCCACGGCCTGGGAGGAGGGGAGGGGGAATGAGGTGCCTACTGCCGCAGTGTGGCATCGTCCCTATTGTGTGGCGCCCGCCGGATTAGTGCGTTGGACGGACCACAGTGGAGCAGCTGCTGGAAACCATCAGAATGAGGGGCGACGCTAGAGGGAGGAGCAGCCAGGGAGATTTATCCCTACCCGCAGGCCATGTAGCCTAGCTAGACAAAGCATCGTTGAGGACCAGGCCAGATAGGACCAGTGGCGACGGCTCGCTGGAGGAACCCTAGCCCTGCAGGGAGGGGATCGAGGTAGAGGGAAAAGGGAGAGGAGATGCAAGCGGGCAAGGCATGAACGCTTGCGTGTTTGTTTTTACTTGAGGGCCAGGTGTGACGCGGGCGTGAGCAGTGGCATTTTGAGTGTAATGTAGGCAAACAACAGAGTCATTTCACTATTCCCCCTCCCTTCAATTTTGAGTGAGCTTCTACCCGAAACACCCCCCCTCCAAAGCAAAATAAGTTAAGCCGAAGCCCATAACTCAAAAATGACTTCTTTACATCTTTTATGCCTTATTTTTACAATAAGCTCCGAAAAAGCGGAATAGAACTGGCCTTAACCTACAATTCAATTGTGCGTGCAATGATGAATCACTCATGTCTGCTATAGTGTACATTTAGGCATCATCATACATGGCATAACCTAATACATGTCCATTCCATTGTAGAATCTGGAATATGCAATGTTTATGTTAGTTCATATGTTACACATGGTGTTTAAATGCCCCTTAAATCATGTCAGTCAAGTGATGGTCTTTAAGCCTCCTTCTTTGCTTTTTTTCTTGATATGTAAGATTTGCTCACTCATCTGTTCACTGCTTGTTTGTATCAGCCAACCATACTAGAATTGTTTGCTTTGACTACTTGTTGTTCTTGACCTAACACTCTAACATAGCTGCTATAGTGGGGGCTTGTCTAACTCATAGGTGACATAAAGGTTTGGCTGTACACTAAAGTAGTCTCTCCCAGAGTACCTAGAGATCCAGTACGAAGGTATGCCTAGTTTTTACATAGTGCACACATAATAAATGCTCATTTCATTGTGTGCAAGTGCAAGAGATGTGGCATGTTTCATTATGTGGTGTTGTTTTGTTATAATCTCATCCTTTTGTGTTGTTCACAGACTGGAAAGTATGCATATTTATCTTCCAACGAGACAAGTAACTAGTTTGTGTCACCTTGCAGAGGGGGTGCAATGAAGATAAGATTGAAGATTTCCAAGTACAAGATGTTAGGAAGGAGCCTTGCAAGAGAAGGAGGAGCAGCACTGAGCCTGTTCAACCAGTTAAGGTAAGTCACTGTATCCAACTCAATAGTTCAATTGCTTGTTTGTTTCAAGCATAGTTAATTTGCTCTTTTCAATTGCTTTATTGTCCTCGTTAATGAGATGCCCAAACAATGATGCCTGATGTTGGGTACTTGTATAACTATTAGTTGACATAATTAAAGGCCTTACCATTAAATTACTCTGACGAAGTGTGCCTGAAGCTTTGAAGTCTACTAACCAACTATTATTGCATGAGGCTCACAATCTAGTTTATACTAGGCTAATGATTGCATAGTTTTGCTTGCTATAGTAGGTTTGTATGAATCCATCTGCTATTCATTATGCTCCCTAAGACTTTAATTGAGCTACAGAATGGCCAACCGCTTGCTTACTTATATGCAACATGCTGTCTAAATTTGTAACTTTTCTGTGTTTTGGATTTGGCCCCAACATCATGCTCCTCTAGTGAGCTAAGAGAGATTTCTGTATGCGGGCTGCACAAACTGCCATTTTTGTAATTTTTAAAATATCACATGCTCCTCTAGTTTGTCTTGCTCGCTTCACTGTTGTAACTATATTTTTTGCCCTAGTCATGTGTACTTACAGAAACATTTCAGGATGAAGTGACATCAACACAAAGATCTGCGAGCAGTGCGGCATGGCCGTTACCAAATGATTATGGATTGGAATTGGAATGTGCTGATGTTCTCGAGCATCAACTAGAGGTGGAAAGACAACGTGTACATGATTCTCAATGTACAATCAATAAGTTGAGGCTGGACTTGCAGGTATTAGATGCAGGAGTCAAAAAAATGAAATGAGACGCTAAGGTAACCACGAAGGAATTGGAGATTTTGCAGACTGAAATTTGTGCTATCTGAATCCGGCCAATCCTATTTTCTAAAGAGATTTTAGTTCAAATGGTAAGTAATGTTGATGCGTGTCCATGTTGTATGAGCTTTACTTGTCCAGTGTATGTAATTTGTTGTTTGTGTACGCATTATTATCACTGGTGCCGAACTATAATGCCCAGTGGGTTTCGGCTGTAATTTCTTTATTGTATAGTGTAGGATTATTCTACGTTTCTATGCCTTAATCTTTTTATTGTATAGTTTATGTTTTTATAGGCGATAGTATAGAGTAGGATAATTCTTGAATATGCTATATCGTTGAAATGGGGGCCAACACGCCCAAACATTTCCTGGACGCCATACAAATGAACAAACATGTGTAGTCAAAGCGGGCCTTAATTGGGCTGCTCAAAATAATATTTAGTGGATCCCAAATGATGTGTCCCACCATAATAACTGCTCTTAGCAGGCCGTTAACAGGCCAAAAGCTCGATAGGGCCGTATAAATGGAAATGGCCCGCGGGCTCTAGAAGGCCGAAATAAATGTCAATTTTGTCTCGGCCCTTTTACTTTACGGGCCAGTAAGAGGCCGAAAGTGTTATGGGCCAGAGGAGGCCCAGTTTGCAAACTAGGCTTTTAACAGGCCAAAAGTCACGTCGGGCTGAAATTTTGCCCTGCGGAACATGGGCCCCTAATGGACCTAAAGTCAAAGGCCCAACTGTTATGTAGGCCGTTAACAAGTCGAAAGACAAAATGGGCTAGGAATTGGCCCATTTACCGAATGGGCCGAGGACAGGCCTAAAGTCACAATGGGCTAGAATTGGCCCAACTGCAGAATGGGCCAAAAAAGGCTGAAAGACATTCTGGGCCGTTAACGGACTGTAACTGACGATGGGCTGCTAACAGGCCGAAAGAAACTCTAGTCGTAATTGGGCCCAAAGACGTAGCGGGCCGTTAACAGGCTGAAACTGACGATGAGCTGGAAATTGTCAAATCTAGAATGCGCCTTCGATGGGATGATTCTATGTAACTTGTATGGGCTGTGCTTGTGAATGGGCGTGACTCAAGTAGGCTGCTAATGGCCGGCCCGCTTATTTTGACAGGCCCGGCCTTTTAGCCTGAATGGGCCACTGTTGGGCCGAGACACGTGTAGATGTATCATAGGCCCGTTCCGTCCATTTGCTGGATGACAATTGTCCGAACGCCGGACCGACACGCGGATCTGCCGGCGAATGAGAATTTTACATGTGGAAAATCCCCATTGGTCAGCGTTGTTAACGGGTTATCGGATCCAACCGGAACCCAATAGCTTAACGGCGACCCGTTACGGTGGATGCCACGTGCCAGTTACCCTTGACAAAAGCACTTACATGACGCGTGATTTATCATCATGGAAGTGGACACTTCTGTGATGATAATTTTTGTAATGTCATGGAACACTTCTACGACAACACAGGTATGACTATCATGATTCTGTCATAAAATCATCATGGATGTACATGCATGACAGAAAACATGACCTACTGTGACAAACACGTATCATCACGGAAGTGTATTTTTTTGTAGTGACACCACTAAGGGAATCACAACATACATATCATCAAAATATCGAACACATATCAAATTCACATGATTACTTGCAACAAGATTTCTCCCATGACCTCGAGAACAAAAGTAAATACTCACAAATGATAATCATGCTCAAGATCAGAGGAGTATATATAGCATAATGGATCTGAACATATAGTCTTCCACCAAATAAACCATATAATAATCAACTACAAGATGTGATCAACACTACTAGTCACCTACAGGTACCAATCTAATGTTCCGGTACAAAGATTGAACAAAAGAGATGAACTAGGGTTTGAGAGGAGATGGTGATGTTGAAGATGTTGATGGAGATTGCCCTCCCCAAGATGGGAGAGTGGTTGGTGATGATGATGACAATGATTTCCCCCTCCGGGAGGGATGTTCCCCCGGCGGAATCGCTCCACGGGAGGGCAAAAGTGCTCCTGCCCAAGTTCTGCCTCGAGATGGTGGCGCTCCGTCCCTAAAGTCATGTCCTTATTTTTTTCTAGTTCAAAATGACTTATATACCAGAAGAGGGGCACCAGAGGTGGACCAAGGAGGGCACAACCCACCAGGGCACGCCTCGGCTGCCTGGCGTGCCTAGGTGGCTTGTGCCCACCTGGTGGGCCCTCTCTCATAGTTATTTGCTCCAATATTCTTCATGTATTCCAGAACAATTCTCTGTAAATTTTCAGCTCATTTGGAGATGTGCGGAATAGGTAACTCTGGCGTAGCTTTTTCAGGTCCAGAATTCCAGCTGCCGGCATTCTCCCTCTTTGTGTAAACCTTGCATATTATGAGTGAAAAGTCATTATAATTACTCCATAAAGCATTATTATGCATAAAAACATTATAAATAATAGTAGGAAAACATGATGCAAACTGGACGTATCAACTCCCCCAAGCTTAGACATCGCTTGTCCTCAAGCGAAAATCGAAATCAAAAAACATGTCCACATGCTTAGAGAGAGAGAGGTGTCGATAAAAACAAAATACGGACATAGAAGCATCATGCATATTATTATAACAGCAATAAACTTTATCATAAAAGGTTATTACATAACTTTTATCATATAACTTCTCACGAGCAAGTAAGAATTCATCACAACATTGAAGTATAAAGCATAAACTCTATTGAAAACCAACAAACTATGTTCTCAGTCAACTTTGCAACTACAATTCATCATATTTTCAGGAAGGGTCATGTATCGGAGCCTTATGGAAAGTCCACATACGCAACCATCATATAGTCTTCTATGATTGCTAACACTCACCGCATACACATGAGCAAAAAGTTTCAACCGGACACATATAAAGATAGGGGCTTATAATTTCACCTCCCAGGGTATTCACCTCAAGGGTGATGTCAACAATAATAATTCATGCTCACCCATATCCAACTAGATATATGTGCCTAGATATTTCCTCACCACATCATGCTTGCAAAAGAGGGAATAAAAAGGAATAGGGAAGAATACTTTGTCTCTTGCATAAAAGTAAATACATAAAAGTAAAAGATAGGCCCTTCGCAGAGGGAAGCAGAGGTTGCCATGCGCTTTTTGGTTGTATGCTCAATCTCTTAGTGCAAATCAACATCATGTTATATTGCCCCTTGTGATAGCAACCTTTATTGTGCAGTCTATCTCTTTTATTATTTTGCCATCACAAGTTTGTAAAACGATCAATTTTCTCTTACATGAAATGGTCTAACACATTTAGAAGCAATTTTTATTGCCCTTTTGCACCGATGACAACTTACTTGAAGGGTCTTACTCAACCCATAGGTAGGTATGATGGACTCTCAAAATAAGATTTGGGTTTAAGGGTCTTTGGATGCACAAGTAGTATCTCTACTTAGTGTGGACTTTTTGGCTAGCAAAGGTAGGGAGAAAGCACCACATATTAAAGGATCTATGACAATATAACTTCTATGTGAATATGAACAAACATAAGTCATTATGTTGTATTGTCCAATGTCAACAATTTTGGCATATAATATTTTGATGGGGGCTCACAATCATAAAAGATGTCCAAGATAGTGTAGTTTCATGTGAATCTTCTCTTCCTTTATTAATTCTTTCATGAATTGCATCATTGACCAATGCTATGTTTGTAAATCTGCAATAAATTTTACCACTTATACTTTTCCTTATGTGATGTCATTACTCACCATAAGATTAGTATATGATCTTTTTCATTATTTCCTTTTATTTTCATTGAAACATAAAAGTAAAGAAAGCAAAACATAAACTAAACTTTATTATATCTCTCGCACATGATTACATAGATAGATAAATAGATCACTAAACAAACACTCGAAGAAAGATCAAACTAAACTTTTATTCCACTAATTCAAAAGATAACTAAAGATAGAACTAAAATAAATAAAAGCAAAGACAGTGGTGATGATATGATACCGGGGCACCTCCCCCAAGCTTGGCACAAGCCAAGGGGAGTGCCCATACCATGAACTCAAGCCTCCTTTGGTGGTGAAGAAGAAGGTGGTGGTGATGAGGTAGTAGCGAGCTTATCCTCCGATTTCCATGGTAGTGTCTCACCATCATAAGAGGAAGAACGGGTCTCGCGAGTCCTGCAACTGGCAGTCAAACTCATATCTTTAAACCTTGCCTCATATTCAAAGACTTGGTTTTGGAGATCATAGATTTGGCTTTACAAAAAGTTGATTTGCTCGTTGAGGGTGAAGACGACGTCCTTCATGGACCAGCCATCCACCTTGAGATCACGGGTGAAATCCGTAATCATGAGGTGATTGGCATTGAGTCCGCGCTCCACCATCCCCTTGCACTTGAAGACCTCTTGCTCCATGGCTTCGAGCCTGGCCTCCACGTTTCCCTTCCCTTTGGGTCCCTGAACATCCCGGATGTGGAGCACCCCTCATGCATCTCGATGGTTTGAGGGTGCTTCACCACCTCCGACAGGTAGAGGTTGATTGGCCTCTCGAAGAACTTGTCCTTGGAGGAGCTCGGAGCGGCCATGGCGATCTAGATCTGTCAGAAAAAAGCAAGAAAGAAGAACAGGATATTTCTCCACGATACGGTGGTCAATACGTTCGGGGGGTATATAAAGATATTTTATCTTGGGGGACAAGCCAACGGGAGAAAAATGGAGTTCAGAAGGTAACCGAGGTGGGCACAACCTACCTGGGCGCACCCTGGTGTCTTGTGCCCACCAGAGTTGACTTCCTGGTTGTTTCTTATTTCCCTAATTTTTTTAATATTCCAAAACTGACAGAAAATATTTTTGCGGATTTTTCGGAGTTCATTTACTTACCGTATCACATACCTCCTCTTTTTTTCACGATTCTGGAGTGTTCTGGAAGGTTTCTTTTATGTGTTCCTCCGGTGTCATGATTTGAATAATATTGCTTTCAACATTAATAGGCGTACCTGAGATATAGTGTTCAATTCTTTGCCCATTGACCACCTCCGAGTTAGTACCTTCGAAGTTATTTATTTTGATGGCTCCAAAATGATAGACCTCTTTGATAATATATGGTCCTTCCCATTTGGAGAGAAGTTTTCCTGCAAAGAATCTAAAATGAGAGTTGTACAAAAGAACATATTCACCAACTTTGAATTCCCGCTTTTGGATTCTTTTGTCATGCCATCTTTTAACTTTTTCTTTGAATAGCTTGGCATTTTCATAAGCTTGGGTTCTCCATTCATCTAGTGAGCTAATATCAAATAACCTCTTTTCACCAGCAAGTTTGAAATCGTAGTTGATTTCTTTAATTGCCTAATATGCTTTATGTTCTAACTCAAGAGGCAAATGAAAAGCTTTTCCATAAACCAATATAAGGAGACATACCCATAGGATTTTTATAAGTTGTCCTGTAAGCCCAAAGTGCATCATCCAATTTCTTAGACCAATTCTTTCGGGACCTATTAACAGTTTTTTGTAATATTAGTTTTATTTCTCTATTGCTAAGTTCAACTTGACCACTAGATTGAGGATGATAGGGTGATGCAATTCTATGGTTAACATCATATTTAGCAAGCATTTTACGGAAAGCACCATGAATAAAGTGTGAACCACCATCAGTCATTAAATATCTAGGGACTCCAAACCTTGGGAAAATAACTTCTTTAAGCATTTTAATGGAAGTGTTATGATCAGCACTACTAGTTGGAATAGCTTCTGCCGTACCATAATCAACAGCAACTAAAATATTTGTATACCCATTAGAGGAAGGAAAAGGTCCCATATAATCAAAACCCCAAACATCAAATGGTTCAACAGCAAGTAAATAATTCATAGGCATTTCTTGACGCATACGATATTACCAATTCTTTGACATTCATCACAGGTTAAAACAAACTTACGAGCATCCTTGAAGAGAGTAGAGTAGTTCTATCTCCTGCATGATGTCCTCCATAAGCTTCGGAATGACATTTCCGTAGGATTTGTCCCAGTTCATGCTCAGGTACACAATGTCTAATAATACCACCTACTCCTTCTTTATAAAGATGTGGGTCATCCCAAAAGTAATGTCTTAAATCATAGAAGAATTTTTTCTTTTGTTGGTATGTGAAACTATGTGGTATGTATTTAGCGACAATATAATTAGCATAGTTAGCATACCAAGGAGTGTTATAAGAAACATTTATTGCAGCTAATTGCTCATCAGGAAAACAACCATCAATAGGTAGTGGGTCATCAAGAATATTTTCTAACCTAGACATGTTATTGATGTCTACTACGCAACTTTATTCTTGTAGACTCGTGTTGGGCCTCCAAGCACAGAGTTTTGTAGGACAGTAGCAATTTTCCCTCAAGTGGATGACCTAAGGTTTATCAATCCGTGGGAGGTGTAGGATGGAGATGGTCTCTCTTGAACAACCCTGCAACCAAATACAATAAATATCTCGTGTCCCCAACACACCCAATACAATGTCAAATTGTATAGGTGCACTAGTTCGGCGAATAGTTGGTGATAAAAGTGTGATACTGATGGTAGAAATATATTTTTATAATCTGAATAAATAAAAACAGCAAGGTAGCAAATAGTAAACGAGCACAAAAATGGTATTGCAATGCTTGAAAATGAGGCCTAACGTCAGTACTTTCACTAGTGCAATCTCTCAACAATGCTAATATAATTGGGTCACATGAACATCCCTCAACATGCGATGAAGAATCACTCCAAAGTTCCTATCTAGCGAAGAACATAAGAAGAAATCGTTTGTAGGGTACGAAACCGCCTCGAAGCTATTCTTTTCGATCGATCTATCAAAGAGTTCATACTAAAATAACACCAAATAATTTCAGATTCATAATACACAATCCAACACAAAGAACCTCAAAGAGTGCCCCGAGATTTCTACCGGAGAAACAAAAGACAAGAATGTGCATCAACCCCTATGCATAGATTACCCCAATATCACCGCGGGAATCCACAAGTTGAATGCCAAAACACATATCAAGTGAATCAATATGATACCCTATTGTCACCACGAGTATTCATATGCAATACATATATCAAGTGCTCTCAAATCCATAAAAGTATTCAATCCGATGACAACGAAATCTCAAAGGGAAAAACTCAATTCATCACAACAAGATAGAGAGTGAAAAACACCATATGATCCAACTACATTAACAAATCCCGCGATACATCAAGATCGTGCCATATCAAGAACACAAGAGAGAGAGAGAGAGAGAGAGATTAAACACATAGCTATTGGTACAAACCCTCAACCCCGAGGGTGCACTAATCCCTCCTCATCGTGGTGGCCGCCAGGATGATGAAGATGGCCACCGGAGATGATTCCCCCCTCTGGCATGGTGCCGAAATGGGGTCTAGATTGATTTTCGGTGGCTACAGAGCCTTGCGGTGGCGGAACTTCTGATCTAGGTTAACCCCAAGGGTTTTTGTACTATTTGGGAATTTATAGGGCGACAAGGGGGTGCGGGAGGCCACCGAGGTGGGCACAACCCACCTAGGCGCGTCTGGGCCCCCATGTGTGCCCTGGTGGGTTGTGCCCCCCTCGGGGCACCCCCAGGTGCTTCTCTGTCCCACTGGTGGTCTTCTGGTCCATAAAAATCCACAAAAAGTTTCGCGGTGTTTGGACTCTGTTTGATATTGATTTCCTGCGATGTAAGAAACAAGCAAAAAACAGCAATTGGCACTAGGCATTGGGTCAATAGTTTAGTCCCAAAAATGATATAAAGTTGCTATAAAATGATTGTAAAACATCCAAGAATGATAATATATTTGCATGAATACTTCATAAATTATAGATACATTGGAGATGTATCAGCATCCCCAAGCGTAATTCCTACTCATCCTCGAGTAGGTAAATGATAAAAGAAATAATTTATCAAGTGTGAATGCTAGCAAAGTGCATAAGTTTGATCAATGATAATTTCAATCACTTTTCCTAGCATCATAACAACAATCCTTTCCTATAGAACTTCTCATGTTAAAGTAGCAACCAATTCACATGTTAAGGTTCAAACAATGAATTCTCTTGAAACTCAACAACCTATGTTCTGAGTCACCAAGCAATTGCAATTCAACTTATTCAACAGAGTCTAAGTAAGATCTCCACATACTCAACCATCATATAGTCTTCTATGATTGCTAACACTCACCGCATACACATGAGCAAAACGTTTCAACCGGACACATAGAAAGATAGGGGCTTATAATTTCGCCTCCCAATGTATTCACCTCAAGGGTGATGTCAACAATAATAAATCATGCTACCCATATTCATCTAGACATATGTGCCTAGATCTTTCCTCACCACATGATGCTTGCCAAAGGAGAAAAATAAAAACGAATAGAGATAAAAACTTTGCCTCTTGCATAAAAGTAAATACATAAAGTAAAAGATAGGCCCTTCGCAGAGGGAAGGAGAGGTTGCCATGCGCTTATTTGTTTGTATGCTCAACCCCTTAGTGCAAAAGAACATCACGTTATATTTCCCCTTATGATAGCAACCTTTATTATGCAGTCTTTCGCTTTTATTCTTTGTCATCGCAAGTTCGTACAACGCTCAATTTTCTCTTACACTAAATGATCTCACACTTTTAGAAGCAATTTTTATTGCCTTATTGCACCGATGACAACTTACTTGAAGGATCTTTCTCAATCCTTAGGTAGGTATGGTGGACTCTTGAAAATAAGATTTGGGTTTAAGGGTTTTTGGATGCACAAGTAGTATCTCTACTTGGTGCGGAATTTTTGGCTAGCAAAGATGGGGGGCAAGCACCACATGTTGAAGGATCTATGACAATATAACTTCTATGTGAATATGAACAAACATAAATCATTACGTTGTCTTCCTTGTCCAACCTAAACTATTTTGGCATATAATATTTTGATGGGGGCTCACAATCACAAAAGATTTCCAAGATAGTGTATTTGCATGTGAAAGTTCTCTTCCTTATAGTAATCATTCAGGAATTGCTTGTATGACCAATATTGAGATTGTCAAGCTTCAAAGGATTTTACTTTCTAAACCCAATGTGAAGCTACCACTAGGCATGATATGAACATATAATTTCAACTTCATGATATTCAATTCATTCAACAATTTACTCATAGGATATAAGTGAAGCACAAGAGTAAATGACAAGCTACTCCAAAAAGATATAAGTGAAGATCATGCGAGTAGTTAAGTAAATGGGTAGCTATTTGAAGACTCTCTCTTATTTAAAAGTTTCAGATCTAAGTATTTATTAAAACAGCAAGAAAAAAATGACATTCCAACAATAGCACACATCATGTGAAGAAGCAAAACTTAGGATCGACCAATACTAACTGATAATTGTTGAAGAAGAAAGGTGGGATGCCTATCGGGGCATCCCCAAGCTTAGATGCTTGAGACTTCTTGGAATATTAACTTGGGATGCATTGGGCATCCCCAAGCTTGAGCTTTTGTGTCTCATTAATTCCTCTCATATCACGGTTTCCCTAAATCTCAAAAACTTCATCCACACAAAACTCAACAAGAACTCATGAGATAAGTTAGTATAAACCAATGCAAAAACCTTATCATTCTCTACTGTAGCAAATCACAAAAATTATTATTCAACACTGCATACTAAATTCCTATGCATATTTAATACTCCTATCCTCAAAAAGAATCATTAAACAAGAAAACATATGCAAACAATGCAAACATAACAGCAATCTGCCAAAACAGTACAGTCTGTAAAGAATGAAAGATTCATCATACTTCCTGAACTCCAAAATTATGAAAATTTACCACATTGTAGAAAATTTTTCATGGTTTACTGTGCAAAACGTTTCACCATTTTATTATATTCTGACTTTTCTAGGGAATTTTTGCAACAGTGATAAACTTTCTGTTTTGAAACAGCAACATGTATACTTGCAAAATAAGCATGGTAAAGGCTATCCTTGACATTTTTATTGAAAATAAAGATGCTAAACATTATTCTAAATAACAGAAAGCAAATCCTAACAAAATAAATTGACGCTCCAAGTAAAACACATAGCATGTGACGAATGAAAACATAGCCGAGGTTACCGATAATGTTGGAGACGAAAGAGGGGATGCCCTCCGGGGCATGCCCAAGCTTAGTTGCTTGGATATTCCTTGAATAATACCTTGGGGTGCCTTGGGCATCCCCAATCTTAGGGTATTTTCACTCCTTATTCTCCTCATATTGATATCTCACCCAAAACTTGAAAACTTCAATCACACAAAACTTAACGAAACTTCGTGAGATAGGTTAGTATGATAAAGAGCAAACCATTTCACTTTGGTACTGTCAAAGACAAGATTCATAATTATTTCCACACAATTGCTATTGTATCATATCGTTTCCACAATTTATATTGAGCAATATAAGCCATAGAAACTAGAAAACAAGCAAACTATGCATGGAAAACAGAATATGTCAAAAACAGAACAATCTGTAGTAATCTGTACTCCAACCATACTTCTGCTACTCCAAAAATTCTGAAAAAATAGGACAACATAGAGAATTTGTATATATATCACCTATAAAAAATTTAGATTAAAATCACGTTCCAATGAATTTTCAAAAATCCTGGACTGAGCGCAAAAGTTTATGTCTTTGCATAGATTCAAGTCAACTATCACCCACACTATCCCAAAGGCTTAACTTGGCACTTTATTGAAACAAAAGCAATAAAACATGATTACTACAGTATCATAATCATGTGAACACACAAAAACAGTAGGGGTAAATGTTGGATTGTCTCCCAACAAGCGCTTTTCTTTAATGTCTTTTAGCTAGGCATGATGATTTCAATGATGCTCGCATGAAAGTAAAGAATTGAAACACAAAGAGAGCATTATGGAACACATGGCAAGCATATTTAAGCCTAACCCACTTACTATGCATAGGGATTTTGTGATCAGATAACTTTTGGGAGCAAGAATCAACTAGCATAGGAATGCAAAACAAACATAACTTCAAGATTTTCAACACATAGAGAGGAAACTTGATATTATTGCAATTCCTACAAGCATATTTTCCTCCATCATAATAATTTTCAGTGGCATCATGAATGAATTCAACAATATAACTATCACATAAAAGCATTCTTTTCATGATTCACGAGCATAGAAATTTTGTTACTCTCCACATAAGCAAATTTATTCTCATGAATAGTGGTGGGAGCAAACTCAACAAATAAACTATCATGTGATTGGAAATTAAAATCATGATGACAAGTTTCATGGTTATCATTATTCAATATAGCATACATGTCATCACCATAATCATCATAGATAGAAACTTTGTTGTCATAATCAATTGAAATCTCTTCTGAAATAGTGGAATCATCACTAAATAAAGTCATGACCTCTCCAAATCCACTTTCATCAATATTGTAATAAGAGTCAACACCCTGCAAAATAGTGGGATCATTACCTAGAGTTGACACTCTTCCAAACCCACATTCATCATTGTAATCATCATAAATAGGAGGCATGCTACCATTATAACAAATTTGCACATCAAAACTTGGGGGAATAAAAATATCATCTCCATCAAACATAGCATCCCCAGGCTTATGGCTTTGCATATCACTAGCATCATGGATATTCAAAGAATTAATACCAACAACATTGCAATCATGCTCATCATTCAAAGATTTTTTGCCAAACATTTTATAGAATTCTTCTTCTATCAGTTGAGCACAATTTTCCATTCCATCATTTTCACGAAAGACATTATAGAGACGAATAATATGATGCAACCTCAATTCCATTTTTTTGTATTTTTCTGTTATAAAACCAAAATAGTGATAAAAAACAAAATAAAAGATTCAATTGCAAGATCTAGAGATACACCTTCATGCACTCACCTCCCGGCAACGACGCCAGAAAAGAGCTTGATGTCTACTACGCAACTTTATTCTTGTAGACTCGTGTTGGCCCTCCAAGCGCAGAGTTTTGTAGGGAAGTAGCAATTTTCCCTCAAGTGGATGACCTAAGGTTTATCAATCCATGGGAGCTATAGGATGAAGATGGTCTTTCTTGAACAACCCTGCAACCAAATACAAGAAAGCTCTTGTGTCCCCAACACACCCAATACAATGGCAAATTGTATAAGTGCACTAGTTCGGCGAAGAGATGGCGACAAAAGTGTAATATTGATGGTAGAAATATATTTTTATAATCTTAATAAATAAAAACAACAAGGTAGCAAATAGTAAACGGGCACAAAAACGGTATTGCAATGCTTGAAAATGAGGCCTAGGGTTCGTACTTTTACTAGTGCAATCTCTCAACAATGCTAATATAATTGGATCACCTAAACATCCCTCAACGTGCGATGAAGAATCACTCCAAAATTCCTATCTAGCGGAGAACATAAGAAGAAATCATTTGTAGGGTACGAAACCACCTCGAAGCTATTCTTTCTGATCGATCTATCAAAGAGTTCGTACTAAAATAACACCAAATAATTTCAGATTCATAATACTCAATCCAACACAAAGAACCTCAAAGAGTGCCCCGAGATTTCTACCGGAGAAACAAAAGACGAGAACGTGCAACAACCCCTATGCATAGATTACCCTAATGTCACCGCGGGAATCCGCAAGTTGAATGCCAAAACACATATCAAGTGAATCAATATGATACCCCATTGTCACCACGAGTATTCATATGCAAGACATATATCAAGTGCTATCAAATCCATAAAAGTATTCAGTCTGATGACAATGAAATCTCAAAGGGAAAACTCAATTAATCACAACAAGATAGAGAGGGGAAAACACCATATGATCCAACTACAGTAACAAAGCTCGTGATACATCAAGATCGTGCCATCTCAAGAACACGAGAGAGAGAGAGAGATATTAAACACATAGCTACTGGTACAAACTCTTAGCCCCGAGGGTGGACTACTCCCTCCTCATCGTGGTGGCCGTTGGGATGATGAAGATGACCACCGGAGATGATTCCCCCCTCTGGCAGGGTGCCAGAACAGGGTCTAGATTGGTTTTCGATGGCTACAGAGCCTTGCGGCAGCGGAACATCTGATCTAGGTTAACCCCGAGGGTTTTTGGAATATTTGGGAATTTATAGGGCGAAGAGGGGGTGCGGGAGGCCACCGAGGTGGGCACAACCCACCTAGGCGCGCCTGGGGCCCCAGGCGCACCATGGTGGGTTGTGCCCCCTCGTGGCACCCCCCAAGTGCTTCTCTAGCCTGCTGGTGGTCTTCTAGTCCATAAAAAATCCACAAAAAGTTTCACGGTGTTTGGACTCCGTTTGATATTGATTTCCTGCGATGTAAAAAACAAGCAAAAAACAGCAACTGGCACTAGGCACTGGGTCAATAGGTTAGTCCCAAAAAATGATATAAAGTTGCTATAAAATGATTGTAAAACATCCAAGAATGATAATATATTAGCATGAATACTTCATAAATTATAGATACGTTGGAAACGTCCCTGTTCAAGAATTCATCCGATTAACCAGTTAACTTGCTGATTAATCCCTACCCATAGGGTCACTGAGTAGCCGATAAACCGATAAATTGTCTGATTAAGTGATTAAATGGCCGATTAACTTACCGATTAGCCTATTAATCCCCTACTCGCCAACCAACCGAGCAGCTACCAGCTAACAATTTCCTCGACAATGGGAAACGTATCATGTGCTATGAAACATCACAATGTAACTGGTGATTATAAAGATGATCTACAGGTATCTCCGAAGGTGTTTGTTGAGTTGGCATAGATCCAGATTAGGATTTGTCACTTTGAGTATCGGAGAGGTATCTCTGGGCCCTCTCAGTAATACACATCATAAGCTTGCAAGCAAATGACTAAGGAGTTAGCCATGAGGTGATGTATTATGGAACAAGTAAAGAGACTTGCCGATAACGATATTGAACTAGGTATGAAGATACCGACGATCGAATCTCGGGCAAGTAACATACCGGTGGACAAAGGGAATTACGTATGTTGTCATAATGGTTCGACCAATAAAGATCTTTGTAGAATATGTAGGAGCCAATATGGGCATCCAAGTTCCGCTATTGGTTATTGACAGGAGAGGTGTCTCGGTCAAGTCTACATAGTTCTCAAACCCATAGGGTCTGTACGCTTAACGTTCGTTGACGATATAGTATTATATGTGTTATATGATTTAGTGACAGAATGTTGTTCGGAGTCCCAGATGAGATCACGTACATGACAAGGAGTCTCGAAATGGTCGAGAGGTAAAGATTGATATATAGGACAATGGTATTTGGACTCCGGAAGTGTTCCGGAGGGTACCGGGTACATATCGGATCACTTGAAGGGGTTCTGGGCACCCCCAGCAAAAGATATGGGCCTTATGGGCCAAGAGGTAAATGTTGCGCCCCCCATATGGGTCGGCCAAGGTGGATAAGAAAAGGGGAAGGAGGAAAAGAAATAAAGGGAATAGGATTCCCCCTTACTCCCCATTTCCCCCTCTTTCCTTCCCCCTCCGATATATATGGTAGGGGGCGCGCAGCTTGGGAGGAGCCCAAGTAGGATTCATTCCTACTTGGGGCGCCTCCTAGCCTCTCCCCTCCCCCCCCACCTATATATATGTGGGGGGCGCCCTAGCACACCCCAGACAAATGTTTAGCCATGTGTGGCGCCCCCCTTCACCATTTACACCCCCGATCATATTTTCGTAGTGATTAGGCGAAGCCCTACAAGGATCACTTCACCATCACCATCACCACACTGTCGTGCTGACGGAACTCATCTACTACCTTGACGTCTTGCCGGATCAAGAAGGTGAGGGGCGTCTCCGAGCTAAACGTGTGCAGAACATGGAGGTGACGTGCGTTCGGTACTTGATCAGTCGAAGCATGAAGAAGTTCGACTACATCAACCGCGTTATTAAACGCTTCCGCTTACGGTCTACGAGGGTACGTAGACTCACTCTGCCCCTCGTTGCTATGCATCTCCATGGATAGATCATTCCGTGTGCGTAGAAATTGTTTGTTTTCCATGCTACATTTCCCAACAGTGGCATCCAAGCCAGGTCTATGCGTAGTTGATATGCACGAGTAGAACACAAAGAGTTTTGGGCGGTGATAGTCATACTGCTTACGACCAACGTGTTATTTTGATTCTATGGTATTGTGGGATGAAGCGCCTGGACCAACCTTACATGTCCACGCACATGAGACCAGTTCCACTGACAGACATGCAACTAGTTTTGCATAAAGGTGGCTGGCGGTGTCTGTTTCTCCTACTTTAATTGAACCAAATGTGACTACGGCCGGTCCTTGAAGAAGGTTAAAACAACAAACTTGATGAAACACCATTCTGGTTTTTGCGTAGGTAAGAATGGTTCTTGCTACAAGCCCGTAGCGGCCACATAAAACTAGCAACAACAAACTAGAGGACGTCTAACTTGTTTTTGCAGGGTATGTTTTGATGTGATATGGTCAAGACATGACGTGATATACGTTATTGTATGAGATGATCATGTTTTGTAAGATATCAGGCAATCAGCAGGAGCCTTATGGTTGTCTTTTTATTGTATGAAATGCAAACGTCATGTAATTGATTTACCTTATCGCTATGACCACGACGCAACGATGGAGATCAAGGTGTTGAGCCGGTGACGATGGAGATCATGATGATGCTTTGGAGATGGAGATCAAAAGCACAAGATGATGATGGCCGTATCATGTCAGATATTTTGATTGCATGTGATGTTTATCTTATATGCATCTTATTTTGCTTAGAACAACGGTAGCATTATAAGATGATCCCTTCACTAAATTTCAACGTAAAAGTGTTCTCCTTGAGTATGCACCATTGCTACAGTTCGTCGTTTCAAGACACCACGTGATGATCGGGTGTGATAGACTCTACGTTCACATACAATGGGTGTAAGACAGTTTTACACACGCGGAATACTTGGGTTAAACTTAACGAGCCTAGCATGTACAGACATGGCCTCGGAACACTGGAGACCGAAAGGTCGAATGTGAGTCATATAGTAGATATGATCAACATAGAGATGTTCACCAGTGATGACTACCCCATCTCACGTGATGATCGGGCATGGGTTAGTTGATTTGGATCATGTATCACTTAAATAACTTGAGGGATGTTAATTTAAGTGAGAGTTCATTAGTAATTTGATTAATTGAACTTAAATTTATCATGAACTTAGTCTTAATAGTTTTTGCATATCTATGTTGTTGATCAATATCTCGCGATATAGCTCCCCTATTTTTGATATGTTCCTAGAGAAAACTAAGTTGAAAGATGATACTAGCAATGATGCGGATTGGGTCTGTGATCTGAGTATTATCCTCATTGCTGCATAGAAGAATTATGTCCTTGATGCATCGCTAGGTGACAAACTTGTTGCAGGAGCAGATGCAGACGTTATGAACGTTTTGCAAGCTTGATATGATGACTACTTAATAGTTTAGTGCGTCATGTTTTGTGGATTAGAACAAGGACTTCAAAAACGTTTTGAACGCCACGGGGCATATGAGATGTTCCAAGAGCTGAAAATTGGTATTTCAGATTCATGCATGTGCCAAGAGGTATGAGACCTCTGACAAGTACTTTGCCTATAAGATGGGGGAGAATAGCTCAGCCAGTGAGCATGTACTTAGAATGACTGGGTACTACAATCGCTTGAATCAAGTGGGAGTTAATCTTCCAGATAAGATAGTGATTGACAGAGTTCTCTAGTCACTATCACCAAGCTACTAGACCTTCGTGATGAACTATAATATGCAAAGGATGACAAAAACGATTCCCAAGCTCTTCATGATGCTGAAATCAGTGAAGGTAGAAATCAAGAAAGAGCATCAAGTGTTGATGGTTAACAAGACCACTAGTTTCAAGAAAAAGGGCGAGGGAAAGAAAGGGAACTTCAAGAAGAATGGCAAGCAAGTTGCCACTCCCGTGAAGAAACCCAAAGTTGGACCCAAGCCTGAAACTGAGTGCTTCTACGGCAAAGAAAATGGTCACTGGAAGTGGAACTGCCCCAAATACTTGGCGGATAAGAAGGATGGCAAAGTGAACAAAGGTATATTTGATATACATGTTATTGATGTGTATTTTACCAGTGTTCGTAGTAACCCCTAGATATTTGATACCGGTTCAGTTGCTAAGATCAGTAACTCGAAATAGGAGTTGCGGAGACTAGTTAAAAGCAAGGCGACGATGTGTGTTGGAAATGATTCCAAGGTTGATATGATCACCATCGCACACTCCTTCAACCTTCGGGATTAGTGTTGAACCTAAATAAATGTTATTTGGTGTTTGCGTTGAGCATGAATTGTTGGGGAACATAGTAATTTCAAAAATTTCCTACGCACACGCAAGATCATGGTGATGCATAGCAACGAGAGGGGAGAGTGTAATCTAAATACCCTTGTAGACCGAAAGCGGAAGCGTTAGAACAATGCGGTTGATGTAGTCGTACGTCTTCACGGCCCGACCGATCAAGCACCGAAACTACGGCACCTCCGAGTTCTAGCACACATTCAGCTCGATGACGTCCCTCGAACTCTGATCCAGCCGACTGTCGAGGGAGAGTTCCGTCAGCACGATGGCGTGGTGACGATCTTGATGCTCTAACGTCGCAGGGCTTCGCCTAAGCACCGCTGCAATATTATCGAGGAGGACTATGGTGGAGGGGGGCACCGCCCACGGCTAATAGATCTCAAGGATCAATTGTTGTTCCTGGGGTGCCCCCCCGCCCCCGTATATAAAGGAGCCAGGGGGGAGGAGGCGGCCGACCAAGGAGGGCGCGCCAAGGGGGGAGTCCTACTCCCACCGGGAGTAGGACTCCCTTCTTTCCTAGTTGGAATAGGAGAAGGGGGGAAAGAGGAGGAAGAGGGGAAGGAAAGGGGGGGCGGCGCCCCCCTTCCCTTGTCCTATTCGGACTAGGAAGGGGAGGGGCGCGCGGCCCCCTCCTGCCTCCTTCCCTCTTCTCCCTCGAGGCCCATGTAGGCCCAATAACCCCCCGGGGGGTTTCGGTAACCTCCCGGTACTCCGGTAAAATGCCGATTTCACCCGGAACGATTCCGATGTCCAAATATAGGCTTCCAATATATCAATCTTTATGTCTCGACCATTTCGAGACTCCTTGTTACGTCCGTGATCACATCCGGGACTCCGAACAAACTTCGGTACATCAAAACTTATAAACTCATAATAAAACTGTCGTCGTAACGTTAAGCGTGCGGACCCTACGGGTTCGAGAACTATGTAGACATGACCTAGAACTATTCTCGGTCAATAACCAATAGTGGAACCTAGATGCCCATATTGGTTCCTACATATTCTATGAAGATCTTTATCGGTCAGACCGCATAACAACATACGTTATTCCCTTTGTCATCGGTATGTTACTTGCCCGAGATTTGATCATCGGTATCCAATACCTAGTTCAATCTCGTTACCGGCAAGTCTCTTTACTCGTTCCATAATGCATCATCCCGTAACCAACTCATTTGGTCACATTGCTTGCAAGGCTTATAATGATGTGCATTACCGAGAGGGCCCAGAGATACCTCTCCGACAATCGGAGTGACAAAACCTAATCTCGAAATACGCCAACTCAACATGTACCTTCGGAGACACCTGTAGTACTCCTTTATAATCACCCAGTTACGTTGTGACGTTTGGTAGTACCCAAAGTGTTCCTCCGGTAAACGGGAGTTGCATAATTCTCATAGTTACAGGAACATGTATAAGTCATGAAGAAAGCAATAGCAATATACTAAAGGATCAAGTGCTAGGCTAACGGAATGGGTCATGTCAATCACATCATTCTCCTAATGATGTGATCCCATTAATCAAATGACAACACATGTCTATGGTTAGGAAACATAACCATCTTTGATTAATGAACTAGTCAAGTAGAGGCATACTAGTGACTATATGTTTGTCTATGTATTCACACATGTATCATGTTTCCGGTTAATACAATTCTAGCATGAATAATAAACATTTATCATGATATGAGGAAATAAATAATAACTTTATTATTGCCTCTAGGGCATATTTCCTTCAGTCTCCCACTTGCACTAGAGTCAATAATCTAGATTACATAGTAATGATTCTAACACCCATGGAGTCTTGGTGCTGATCATGTTTTGCTCGTGAGAGTGGCTTAGTCAACGGGTCTGCAACATTCAGATCCGTATGTATCTTGCAAATCTCTATGTCTCCCACTTGGACTTGGTCCCGAATGGAATTGAAGCGTCTCTTGATGTGCTTGGTCCTCTTGTGAAATCTAGATTCCTTTGCCAAGGCAATTACACCAGTATTGTCACAGAAGATTTTCATTGGTCCCGATGCACTAGGTATGACACCTAGATCGGAAATGAACTCCTTCATCCAGACTCCTTCATTTGCTGCTTCCGAAGCAGCTATGTACTCCGCTTCACATGTAGATCCCGCCACGACACTTTGTTTAGAACTGCACCAACTTACAGCTCCACCGTTTAATAAAAACACCTATTCGGTTTGCGATTTAGAATCGTCCAGATCAGTGTCAAAGCTTGCATCGACGTAACCATTTACGACTAGCTCTTTGTCACCTCCATATACAAGAAACATATCCTTAGTCCTTTTTAGGTATTTCAGGATGTTCTTGACCGTTGTCCAGTGATCCACTCCTGGATTACTTTGGTACCTTCCTGCCAAGCTTATTGCTAAGCATACGTCAGGTCTGGTACACAACATTGCATACATGATAGAACCTATGGCTGAAGCATAGGGAACATCTTTCATTTTCTCTCTATCTTCTACTGTGGTCGGGCATTGAGTTTGACTCAACTTCACACCTTGCAGTACGGGCAAGAACCCTTTCTTTGCCTGATCCATTTTGAACTTTTTCAAAATTTTATCAAGGTATGTGATTTGTGAAAGTCCTATCAAGCGTCTTGATCTATCTCTATAGATCTTGATGCCCAATATGTAAGCAGCTTCACCGAGGTTTTTCATTGAAAAACTTTTATTCAAGTATCCCTTTATGCTATCCAGAAATTCTATATCATTTCCAATTAATAATATGTCATCTACATATAATATCAGAAATGCTACAGAGCTCCCACTCACTTTCTTGTAAATACAGGCTTCTCCAAAAGTCTGTATAAAACCATATGCTTTGATCACACTATCAAAGTGTTTATTCCAACTCCGAGATGCTTGCACCAGTCCATAAATGGAACATTGGAGCTTGCACACTTTGTTAGCACCTTTTGGATCAACAAAACCTTCTGGCTGCATCATATACAACTCTTCTTCCAGAAATCCATTCAAGAATGCAGTTTTGACATCCATTTGCCAAATTTCATAATCATGAAATGCAGCAATAGCTAACATGATTCGGACAGACTTAAGCATTGCTACGGGTGAGAAAGTCTCATTGTAGTCAACTCCTTGAACTTGTCGAAAACCTTTCGCAACAAGTCGAGCTTTATAGACAGTTACATTACCACCTGCGTCAGTCTTCTTCTTAAAGATCCATTTATTCTCAATTGCTTGCCGATCATCAGGCAAGTCAACCAAAGTCCATACTTTGTTTTCATACATGGATCCCATCTCAGATTTCATGGCCTCTAGCCATTTTGCGGAATCTGGGCTCATCATCGCTTCCTCATAGTTCGTAGGTTCATCATGGTCAAGCAACATGACTTCCAGAATTGGATTACCGTACCACTCTAGTGCAGATCTTATTCTGGTAGACCTACGAGGTTCAGTAGAAACTTGATCTGAAGTTTCATGATCAATATCATTAGCTTCCTCACTAATTGGTGTAGTTGTCATAGGAACCGGTTCTTGTGATGAACTACTTTCCAATAAGGGAGTAGATACAGTTATCTCATCAGGTTCTACTTTCCTCCCACTCACTTCTTTCGAGAGAAACTCCTTCTCTAGAAAGGATCCGATTTTAGCAACGAAAATCTTGCCCTTGGATCTGTGATAGAAGGTGTACCCAATAGTCTCTTTTGGGTATCCTATGAAGACACATTTCTCCGATTTGGGTTCGAGCTTATCTGGTTGAAGTTTCTTCACATAAGCATCACAGCCCCAAACTTTAAGAAACGACAACTTTGGTTTCTTGCCAAACCACAGTTCATAAGGCGTCGTCTCAACGGATTTTGATGGTGCCCTATTTAACGTGAATGCGGCCGTCTCTAAAGCATAACCCCAAAACGATAGCCGTAAATCAGTAAGAGACATCATAGATCACACCATATCTAGTAAAGTACGATTACGACGTTCGGACACACCATTTCGTTGTGGTGTTCCGGGTGGCGTGAGTTGCGAAACTATTCCGCATTGTTTCAAGTGTAGACCAAACTCGTAACTCAAATATTCTCCTCCACGATCAGATCGTAGAAATTTTATTTTCTTGTTATGATGATTTTCCACTTCACTCTGAAATTCTTTGAACTTTTCAAATGTTTCAGACTTGTGTTTCATCAAGTAGATATACCCATATCTGCTCAAATCATCTGTGAAGGTGAGAAAATAACGATACCCGCCGCGAGCCTCAACATTCATTGGACCACAAACATTAGTATGTATGATTTCCAACAAATCAGTTGCTCGCTCCATAGTTCCGAAGAACGGCGTTTTAGTCATCTTGCCCATGAGGCATGGTTCGCAAGTACCAAGTGAGTCATAATCAAGTGATTCTAAAAGCCCATCAGTATGGAGTTTCTTCATGCGCTTTACACCGATATGACCTAAACGGTAGTGCCACAAATAAGTTGCACTATCGTTATCAACTCTGCATCTTTTGGTTTCAACACTATGAATATGTGTATCACTACTATTGAGATTCAATAAAAATAGACCACTTTTCAAGGGTGCATGACCATAAAAGATATTACTCATATAAATAGAACAACCATTATTCTCTGATTTAAATGAATAACCGTCTCGCATCAAACAAGATCCAGATATAATGTTCATGCTCAACGCTGGCACCAAATAACAATTATTTAGGTCTAAAACTAATCCCGATGGTAGATGTAGAGGTAGCGTGCCGACTGCGATCACATCGACTTTGGAACCATTTCCCACGCGCATCGTCACCTCGTCCTTTGCCAATCTTCGCTTAATTCGTAGTCCCTGTTTCGAGTTGCAAATATTAGCAACAGAACCAGTATCAAGTACCCAGGTGCTACTGTGAGCATTAGTAAGGTACACATCAATAACATGTATATCATATATACCTTTGTTCACTTTGCCATCCTTCTTATCCGCCAAATACTTGGGGCAGTTCCGCTTCCAGTGTCCAGTCTGCTTGCAGTAGAAGCACTCAGTTTCAGGTTTAGGTCCAGACTTGGGTTTCTTCTCTTGAGCAGCAACTTGCTTGTTGTTCTTTTTGAAGTTCCCCTTCTTCTTCCCTTTGCCCTTTTTCTTGAAACTGGTGGTCTTGTTAACCATCAACACTTGATGCTCCTTTTTGATTTCTACCTCCGCGGCTTTAGCATCGCGAAGAGCTCGGGAATAGTCTTGTTCATCCCTTGCATATTATAGTTCATCACGAAGCTCTTGTAGCTTGGTGGCAGTGATTGAAGAATTCTGTCAATGACACTATCATCAGGAAGATTAACTCCAAGTTGAATCAAGTGATTATTATACCCAGACATTTTGAGTATATGTTCACTGACAGAACTATTCTCCTCCATCTTGCAGCTATAGAACTTATTGGAGACTTCATATCTCTCAATCCGGGCATTTGCTTGAAATATTAACTTCAACTCCTGGAACATCTCATATGCTCCATGACGTTCAAAACGTCGTTGAAGACCCGGTTCTAAGCCGTAAAGCATGGCACACTGAACTATCGAGTAGTCATCAGCTTTGCTCTGCCAGACGTTCTTAACGTCGTTAGTTGCATCAGCAGCAGGCCTGGCACCCAGTGGTGCTTCCAGGACGTAACTTTTCTGTGCAGCAATGAGGATAATCCTCAGGTTACGGACCCAGTCCGTGTAATTGCTACCATCATCTTTCAACTTTGCTTTCTCAAGGAACGCATTAAAATTCAACGGAACAACAGCACGAGCCATCTATCTACAAACAAACATAGACAAGCAAGATACTATCAGGTACTAAGTTCATGATAAATTTAAGTTCAATTAATCATATTACTTAAGAACTCCCACTTAGACAGACATCCCTCTAGTCATCTAAGTGATCACGCGATCCAAATCAACTAAACCATGTCCGATCATCACATGAGATGGAGTAGTTTCAATGGTGAACATCACTATGTTGATCATATCTACTATATGATTCACGTTCGACCTTTTGGTCTCCGTGTTCCGAGGCCATATCTGTATATGCTAGGCTCGTCAAGTATGACCTGAGTATTCCGCGTGTGCAACTGTTTTGCACCCGTTGTATTTGAACGTAGAGCCTATCACACCCGATCATCACGTGGTGTCTCAGCACGAAGAACTTCTGCAACGGTGCATACTCAGGGAGAACACTTCTTGATTATTAGTGAGAGATCATCTTAAAATGCTACCGTCAATCAAAGCAAGATAAGATGCATAAAGGATAAACATCACATGCAATCAATATAAGTGATATGATATGGCCATCATCATCTTGTGCTTGTGATCTCCATCTTCGAAGCATCGTCATGATCACCATCGTCACCGGCGCGACACCTTGATCTCCATCGTAGCATCGTTGTCGTTACGCCATCTATTGCTTCTACGACTATCGCTACCGCTTAGAGATAAAGTAAAGCAATTACAGGGCGTTTGCATTTCATACAATAAAGCGACAACCATATGGCTCCAGCCAGTTGCCGATAACTTCGGTTACAAAACATGATAATCTCATAGAATAAATATAGCATCACGTCTTGACCATATCACATCACAACATGCCCTGCAAAAACAAGTTAGACGTCCTCTACTTTGTTGTTGCAAATTTTACGTGGCTGCTACGGGCTTAGCAAGAACCGTTCTTACCTACGCATCAAAACCACAACGATAGTTCGTCAAGTTAGTGTTGTTTTAACCTTCTCAAGGACCGGGCGTAGCCACACTCGGTTCAACTAAAGTTGGAGAAACAGACACCCGCTAGTCACCTGTGTGCGAAGCACGGCGGTAAAACCAGTCTCGCGTAAGCGTACGCGTAATGTCGGTCCGGGCCGCTTCATCCAACAATACCGCCGAACCAAAGTACGACATGCTGGTAAGCAGTATGACTTGTATCGCCCACAACTCACTTGTGTTCTACTCGTGCAAATAACATCAACGCATAAAACCAGGCTCGGATGCCACTGTTGGGGAACGTAGTAATTTCAAAAATTTCCTACGCACACGCAAGATCATGGTGATGCATAGCAATGAGAGGGGAGAGTGTAATCTACATACCCTTGTAGACCGAAAGCGGAAGCATTAGAACAACGCGGTTGATGTAGTCGTACGTCTTCATGGCCCGACCGATCAAGCACTGAAACTATGGCACCTCCGAGTTCTAGCACACGTTCAGCTCGATGACGTCCCTCGAACTCCGATCCAGCCGAGTGTCAAGGGAGAGTTCCGTCAGCACAACGGCGTGGTGACGATCTTGATGCTCTAACGTCGCAGGGTTCGCCTAAGCACCGCTACAATATTATCGAGGAGGACTATGGTGGAGGGGGGCACCGCACACGGCTAATAGATCTCAAGGATCAATTGTTGTTCCTGGGGTGCCCCCCCCCGCCCCCATATATAAAGGAGCCAGGGGGGAGGAGGCGGCCGGCCAAGGAGGGCGCGCCAAGGGGGGAGTCCTACTCCCACCGGGAGTAGGACTCCCTTCTTTCCTAGTTGGAATAGGAGAAGGGGGAAAGAGGAGGAAGAGGGGAAGGAAAGGGGGGGTGCCGCCCCCCTTCCCTTGTCCTATTCGGACTAGGAAGGGGAGGGGCGCGCGGCCCCCTCCTGCCTCCTTCCCTCTTCTCCCTCGAGGCCCATGTAGGCCCAATAACCCCCCGGGGGGTTTCGGTAACCTCCCGGTACTCCGGTAAAATGCCGATTTCACCCGGAACGATTCCGATGTCCAAATATAGGCTTCCAATATATCGATATTTATGTCTCGACCATTTCGAGACTCCTCGTTATGTCCGTGATCACATCCGGGACTCCGAACAAACTTCGGTACATCAAAACTTATAAACTCATAATAAAACTGTCATCGTAACATTAAGCGTGCGGACCCTACGGGTTCGAGAACTATGTAGACATGACCTAGAACTATTCTCGGTCAATAACCAATAGCGGAACCTGGATGCCCATATTGGTTCCTACATATTCTATGAAGATCTTTATCGGTCAGACCGCATAACAACATACGTTATTCCCTTTGTCATCGGTATGTTACTTGCCCGAGATTTGATCGTCGGTATCCAATACCTAGTTCAATCTCGTTACCGGCAAGTCTCTTTACTCGTGCCGTAATGCATCATCCCGTAACCAACTCATTTGGTCACATTGCTTGCAAGGCTTATAATGATGTGCATTACCGAGAGGGCCCAGAGATACCTCTCCGACAATCGGAGTGACAAAACCTAATCTCGAAATACGCCAACTCAACATGTACCTTCGGAGACACCTGTAGTACTCCTTTATAATCACCCAGTTACGTTGTGACGTTTGGTAGTACCCAAAGTGTTCCTCCGGTAAACGAGAGTTGCATAATTCTCATAGTTACAGGAACATGTATAAGTCATGAAGAAAGCAATAGCAATATACTAAACGATCAAGTGCTAGGCTAACGGAATGGGTCATGTCAATCACATCATTCTCCTAATGATGTGATCCCATTAATCAAATGACAACACATGTCTATGGTTAGGAAACATAACCATCTTTGATTAATGAGCTAGTCAAGTAGAGGCATACTAGTGACTATATGTTTGTCTATGTATTCACACATGTATCATGTTTCCGGTTAATACAATTCTAGCATGAATAATAAACATTTATCATGATATGAGGAAATAAATAATAACTTTATTATTGCCTCTAGGGCATATTTCCTTCATGAATATGATTAGATCATGTTTATTGGAATACGTTTATTCATTTAAGTTGGAGAATAATTGTTGTTCTGTTTACATGAATAAAACCTTCTATGGTCATACACCCAATGTGAATGGTTTATTGAATCTTGATCGTAGTGATACACACATTCATAATATTGATGCCAAAAGATGCAAAGTTGACAATGATAGTGCAACATACTTGTGGCACTGCCATTTAGGTCATATTGGTGTAAAGCGCATGAAGAAACTCCATGCAGATGGACTTTTGGAGTCACTTGATTATGAATCATTTGGCACTTGCGAACCATGCCTCATGGGCAAGATGACTAAAACTCCGTTCTCCAGAACAATGGAGCGAGCTAATGACTTATTGGAAATAATACATACCGATGTATGCGGTCCGATGAGTGTTGAAGCATGCGGCGGGTATCGTTATGTTCGGACCTTCATAGATGATTTGAGTAGGTATGGGTATATCTACTTGATGAAACACAAGTCTGAAACATTTGAAAAATTCAAAGAATTTCAGAGTGAAGTGGAGAATCATCGTAACAAGAAAATAAAGTTTCTACGATCTGATCATGGAGACGAATATTTGAGTTACAAGTTTGGCCTTCATTTAAAACAATGTAGAATTGTTTCACAACTCACGCCACCTGGAACACCACAGCATAATGATGTGTTCGAATGTCGTAACCGTACTTTATTAGATATGGCGCGATCTATGATGTCTCTTACCAATTTACCACTATCGTTTTGGGGTTATGCATTAGAGACAGCCACATTCACGTTAAATAGGGCACCGTCTAAATCTGTTGAGACGACACCATATGAACTGTGATTTGGCAAGAAACCTAAGTTGTCGTTTCTTAAAGTTTCGGGTTGCGACACTTATGTCAAGAGGCTTCAGCCTGATAAGCTCGAACCGAAATCGGAGAAGTGTGTCTTCATAGAATACCAGAAGGAAACAATTGGGTACACCTTCTACCACAGATCCGAAGGCAAGACCTTTGTTGCCAAGAATGGAACCTTTCTAGAGAAGGAGTTTCTCTCGAAAGAAGTGAGTGGGAGGAAAGTAGAACTTGATGAGGTAATTGTACCTTCTCTCAATTTGGAAAGTAGCACATCAGAGAAATCCATTCCCATGATGCCTACACCAACTAGAGAGAAAGCTAATGATGATTATCATGAAACTTCAGATGAAGTTAGTACTGAACCTCGTAGGTCAACCAGAGCACGATTCGCACCAGAGTGGCCCGATAATCCTATTTTGGAAGTCATGTTACTAGACCAAGGCGAACCTACGAACTATGAAGAAGTTATGATGAGCCCAGATTCCGATAAATGTCTTGAGGCCATGAAGAAGTATGGACTTTGGTGGACTTGCTCGATGATTGGCAAGTCATTGAGAATAAATGGATCTTCAAGAAGAAGACATACGCTGATGGTAATGTTACCAGCTACAAAGCTCGACTTGTTGCGAAAGGTTTTTGACAAGTTCAAGGAGTTGACTGCGATGAGACCTTCTCACCCGTAGTGATGCTTAAGTCAGTCCGAATCATGTTAGCAATTGCCGCATTTTATAATTATGAAATCTGGCAAATAGATGTCAAAAATGGATTTCTTAAAGAAGAGTTGTATATGATGCAACCTAAAGGTTTTGTCGATCCTAAAGGTGCTACCAAAGTGTGCAAACTCTAGCGATCCATCTATGGATCGACTGGTGCAAGCATCTCGGAGTTGGAATATATGCTTTGATGAGGTGATCAAAGCATATGGTTTTATACAGACTTATGGTGAAACTTGTATTTACAAGAAAGTGAGTGGCAGCTCTGTAGCATTTCTGATATTATGTGTGGATGACATATTGTTGATCAGGAATGATATAGAATTTCTGGATAGCATAAAAGGATACTTGAATAAGAATTTTTCAAATAAAGACCTCGGTGAAGATGCTTATATAATGGGCATCAAGATCTATAGAGATAGATCAAGACGCTTGGTAGGACTTTCACAAAGCACATACCTTGATAAAGTTTTGAAGAAGCTCAAGATGGATAAGTCAAATAACGGGTTCTTGCCTGTGTTACAAGGTGTGAAGTTGAGTAAGACTCAAAACCCGACCACGACAGAATATAGAGAGAGAATGAAAGTCATTCCCTATGCCTCAGTCATAGGTTCTATAAAGTATGCCATGTTGTGTACCAGACCTGTTGTGTGCCTTGCCATGAGTTTGGCAAGGGGGTACAATAGTGATCCAGGAGTAGATTACTGGACAGCGGTCAAAATTATCCTTAGGTACCTAAAGAGGACTAAGGAAATGTTTCTCGGTTATCGAGGTGATAAAGATTTCATCAAAAGAGTTACGTCGATGCAAGCTTTGACAACAATCCGGATGACTCTGAGTCTCGATCTGGATACATATTGAAAGTGGGAGCAATTAGTTAGAGTAGCTCCATGCAGAGCATTGTAGACATAGAAATTTGCAAAATACATACGAATCTGAATATGACAGACCCGTTGACTAAAGCTCTCTCACAAGCAAAACATGATCACACCTTATTAATCTTTGGGTGTTAATCACATGGCGATGTGAACTAGATTATTGACTCTAGTAAACTCTTTGGGTGTTGGTCACATGGCGATGTGAACTATGGGTGTTAAATCACATGGTGATATGAACTAGATTATTGACTCTAGTGCATGTGGGAGACTGATGGAAATATGCCCTAGAGGCAATAATAAAATGGTTATTATTATATTTCCTAAATCATGATAAAGGTTTATTATTCATGCTAGATTTTTATTGATTGGAAACTTAAATACATGTGTGAATACATAAACAAATATTGTGTCCCTAGTAAGCCTCTACTAGACTTGCTCGTTGATCAAAGATGGTTAAGGTTTCCTAACCATAGACATGTGTTGTCATTTGATAACGGGGTCACATCATTAGGAGAATGATGTGATGGACAAGACCCATTCGTTAGCTTAACATAATGATCGTTCAGTTTATTTCTATTGCTTTCTTGATGTCAAATACTTATTCCTTCGACTATGAGATTATGCAACTCCAGGATACCAGAGGAATGCCTTGTGTGCTATCAAAGATCACAACGTAGCTGGGTGATTATAAAGATGCTCTACAGGTATCTCTGAAGGTGTTTGTTGAGTTGGCATAGATCGAGATTAGGATTTGCCACGCCGGGTATCGGAGAGGTATCTCTGGCCCCTCTCGGTAATACACATCATAAGCTTGCAAGCAAACGACTAAGGAGTTAGTCACGAGGTGATGTATTACGGAACGAGTAAAGAGACTTGTCGGTAACAAGATTGAACTTGGTATGAAGATACCGACGATCGAATCTCGAGCAAGTAACATACCGATGGACAAAGGGAATTACGTATGTTGTCATAACGGTTCGACCGATAAAGATCTTCGTAGAATATGTAGGAGCCAATATGGGCATCCAGGTTCCGTTATTCTTTATTGACCGGAGAGGTGTCTCGGTCATGTCTACATAGTTCTCGAACTCGTAGGGTCCGCACGCTTAACGCTCGTTGACGATATAGTATTACATGAGTTATGTGATTTAGTGACCGAATGTTGTTCAGAGTCCCAGATGGGATCACGGACATGACAAGGAGTCTCGAAATGGTAGATAGGTAAAGATTGATATATAAGACGATGGTATTTGGACATCGGAAGTGTTCCGGAGGGTACCGGGTACATATCGGATCACCGGAAGGGGTTCCGGGCACCCCCGGCAAAAGATATGGGCCTTATGGGCCAAGAGGGGAAATGCACCAGCCACAAGGGGCTGGTGCGCCCCCATATGGGCCGGCCAAGGTGGAGAAGGAAAGGGGAAGTAGGAAAGGAAAGAAAGGAATAGGATTCCCCCTTCCTCCCCCTCCCCCCTCTTTCCTTCCCCCTCCGATATATATGGCAGGGGGGCACAGCTTGGGAGGAGCCCAAGTAGGATTCATTCGTACTTGGGGTGCCTCCTGGCCTCTCCCCTCCCCCTCCCACCTATATATATGTGGGGGCGCCCTAGCACACCCCAGACAATTGTTTAGCAGTATGCGGCGCCCTCCTTCACCATTTACACCCCCGGTCATATTTTCGTAGTGCTTAGGCGAAGCCCTGCGAGGATCACTTCACCATCACCGTCACCACGCCGTTGTGCTGTCGGAACTCATCTACTACATCGACGTCTTGCCGGATCAAGAAGGCAAGGGACGTCTCCGAGCTGAAAGTGTGCAGAACACGGAGGTGACGTGCGTTCCGTACTTGATCGGTCGAAGCGCGAAGGAGTTCGACTACATCAACCGCGTTATTAAACGCTTCCGCTTACGGACTACGAGGGTACGTAGACTCACTCTCTCCCTCTTTGCTACGCATCTCCATGGATAGATCATTGCATGTGCGTAGATTTTTTTTGTTTTCCATGCTACGTTTCCCAACAATTCGATCTAAGTGATCGATGTGTAGAGACCGAACACACCACCAACACCCCCTTAGTTGTACGACTTTGCATAGCTACTATCGAGTGCCGAGGGTGATGCTTCATATCCCTCTTCTGATGATATCTCTGTAGTGTAGCACATCGGGTGTGGTTTATAGAGGGTGATTCCTCGCTCACCACTCCCGATAATGACTCCGCCGTGCAGCACCTCAAGCGTGAACCCATCGAGGGTGATTCCTCCAAGTCCACCTTGACGGTAAGGACACACTATTACCTTTAACTGTTACTACGAGACTGAAGGGACAAGTGGTATCACCCCGGTGGAGGTGGACTTGGGTTCCTGACAGTCTCTTGATAAGTCGGGTCGACCCCAAGGGTACCCCTGAGAGTTATTGATGCGGCATGACCGGGCAGGCAAAGACCACCCAGGAGAGATGCGGGCCTGGTCCCTTGTCGTAAGACCGCAAGACGGGGCGACATGAGCATCGATCGTCTCCACGGGCTACTAATACACTAACAGGTTTGGATATTTGATCTGAGCAGGCCTCTGGCCTTTTCGCACTAACCACCACACGGGATAAGTTATGGGCACTCGGCGTCGTACATTCTCCCAAAAAAAATGTCAGACGTCCAGTTCAGCATTGAGGAGTGGTCGGGCAAGCGGATTCCGAAAGAGTTCTGTTTGGTCCCGGTCACCCTCACAACAACTCGGAGTGCTTAGGGGTGAGCGGCCGAACAACCCCTTCGTTCTTAGGATGTAGACCGCCGGGGACCTCTCTATGGAGCCTAGGTAGGATTACGACGTGTTGATTATCCGAGGCTGGACATTACGAGGAAAAGTGTGTCTGGTTAGAGGCAATCGAGCGTGTTGGGTAATGTGGTGCACCCCTGTAGGGAAGTAAATCTATTCGAATAGCCGTGTCCACGGTAACAGGACGCTTGGATATATGAGAGTATCCTGATCTTATACAACTTGAACCAGATACTTGATGAAATACATTGCTCAATGATGAAATACATTGTTCAATAAATATGGAACGCCCACAGATCTTTTCTCGCGGTTGTATTGTTGTGTTAATTACAAGTTGATATCCTATGCACTCATACTTCTTCCCTTGCCGCAAGATGATCTTCTCTCCTCTCGTCCATTGCTGCAAGATGGTGGCCCTTGTGTTACATAGAACTTCTCCCTCTAGTTCTAGCATTTCTATAGTATAGACACTGACATAACCCCCTTCTTGGATACCAATGCATACTTAGCATAGTTCTGATGTAAGTATTGCGAGTACTTCGGATGAGTACTCATCATTGCTTTGCACCCATTTTCTTCTACCCGGTTGCTGCGATCAGGTGATGGAGCCCAGGAGCCAGAGGATTCCAAGCTTTGCTACTACGTGGAGTTCGACACTGGAGAGTAGTTCGGAGGTCCCAGGCAGGAGGCCTGCGCTTTTTCGATCTAGAGTCGTTTTTTGTTTTTTCCTTCTTAAGGCACCTTTGTAATTGTCTGTACTAAGACCTAACTCTTGATGTAATATCAGGTCTTACTACCCTGGCTTGTAATATTCTATTTCTTTGTTTAAATTTGAGTCGTAGAGTTGTGTTGTAATATTATACCGTGAGTCTGATCTTGATCGTGCATGCTGCATGGATGTTTAGTACATGATTAATTTCGGGGGCGTCACACGATATTACTAAATTAGCCACAATTAATATGGATCGAAGGGACTACTTAAGGAAACAGAGAAAAAAAGAGATCAACTACTACATGGTTTCATGCTAAGTTAAACTGAAATTAAATTTGCTCTCGTCGAGAGTTGACAATTCACACAAGGGTTATATGGAGCAGAAACCAGAAACCGACAATAATTTGATTTTTTAACAACAATTTGTGCTTGAACTTTGTGCGGAAAATAATTTAACGATATTACTAATTTGGCCACAATTAATATGGATAGAAGGGAGTGCTTAAGAAAAAGGAGGGGGGAAAAGAGATCAATTGCTATAGGGTTTCATGGTATAAATAAACTGAAATTAAAATTGCTCTTGTTGGGAGTTGTGATATTTCGTAAGTCTGATCTTGATCGTGCATACTGCGTGGATGTTTAGTGCACGATTAATTTCGGGAGCGTCACACGATATTACTAAATCAGCCACAATTAATATGGATCGAAAGGACTACTTAAGAAAACTGAGAAAAGAAAAGAGATCAACTACTACAGGGTTTCATGCTAAGGTAACTGAAATTAAATTTGCTCTCCTCGAGAGTTGACACACCAGGATCATATGGAGCAGAAACCAGAAACCGACAATAGTTTGATTTTTTAACAACAATTTATGCTTGAACTTTGTGTGGAAAATAATTTAAACAATTAATATGGATGGAAGGGAGTACTTAAGAAAAAGAAGGGGGAAAAGAGTGTGGAAAATAATTGAAACAATTAATATGGATGGAAGGGAGTACTTGAGAAAAAGAAGGGGGAAAAGAGATCAATTACTATGGGGTTTCATGGTATAAATAAACGAAAAATAAAGTTGCTCTCGTTGAGAGTTGTGATATTTCGTAAGTCTGATCTTGATCGTGCATACTGCGTGGATGTTTAGTGCACGATTAATTTCGGGAGCGTCACACGATATTACTAAATCAGCCACAATTAATATGGATCGAAAGGACTACTTAAGAAAACTGAGAAAAGGAAAGAGATCAACTACTGCAGGGTTTCATGCTAAGGTAACTGAAATTAAATTTGCTCTCCTCGAGAGTTGACACACCAGGATCATATGGAGCAGAAACCAGAAACCGACAATAGTTTGATTTTTTAACAACAATTTATGCTTGAACTTTGTGTGGAAAATAATTTAAACAATTAATATGGATGGAAGGGAGTACTTAAGAAAAAGAAGGGGGAAAAGAGTGTGGAAAATAATTGAAACAATTAATATGGATGGAAGGGAGTACTTGAGAAAAAGAAGGGGGAAAAGAGATCAATTACTATGGGGTTTCATGGTATAAATAAACGAAAAATAAAGTTGCTCTCGTTGAGAGTTGAACTCAAGACCTCCCGCTTACTAAACGGGTGCTCTAACCAACTGAGCTACGAGAGCTGATGTGATGTCAAATGTCCACAGAAAGCATAAAAACAACTACATCGATTAGTCCGGTCTTCCACACCCTCCGCAATACTGCTCTGCATACGACAGCAGCAGGAGATCCCCAAAATGGACGCCACCGTGGTCGCCGTCGCCAGCGACGGAGATGACGGCGACCGCCGCCGCCCCCTCCTTGAGACCGGAAACGAGATCCTCCCATACCCCGAATCCCTTTCGCGGCCGCAGCCGCCGGGGGCGGATGCGAAGCCCGAGCAGCAGAAGCCGCAGCGGGTGGCCTCGCTCGATGTGTTCCGCGGTCTCACCGTCGCCGTCAGTAGAACCCTAACCTCTTCGGCTCTTCCCACAGGCTTGTATGTTTCTCTTCTGATTCGCGTGCCAATCGTGTCTGCTTGCGCTTGAGCAGATGATGATACTCGTGGACGACGCCGGCGGGGCGTGGCCGGGGATAAACCACGCGCCGTGGTTCGGGGTGACTGTGGCGGACTTCGTCATGCCGGCCTTCCTCTTCATCATCGGCGTCTCCGCCGCCCTCGTCTTCAAGGTATACCGAATTACTGATGCTTACTACTTACGAGTACTATCCGCTCACCACTATGAAACGATGTAGTACAAGTGTATAACCATCCCAAGAACCAAATGGTCGTGCTATATGAACATAACCAAATGGTTGGGGCTGTAGGGACCGGGAAATGGTTCAGTGCTTGCTAGATTTTCATTTGCCCTAACCTTGGGCGTCTTCAACTGTTACTAACCTACAGAATGTTATGCACCTGTTGTACCTTATCATAAGCAACCGCTGATATTTTTATAGAGTGGAAGTACTTAAGTGCCTCCTGAGCACACTACAACTTCTCCAAAATGAAGTTTGAGGATCTGTTTTGCCATTTTCATGGATGCCAGACCCTTGTAAAACATTCACAGAGCAAAAACGTTCAGTTTGGTTACCATTTTCCTCAAAAGTTTGCTTAAGCCTTTTATAAGTGTGTGAACTATTTTGATCATCAGATAACCATGATTTCAAAGTAGGAAACTGGGAACCAACGGTTCGTTGTAGAAGTTGCTCTACTGAGATCATGTATTATACGCCTGAAAAAGAAAAAAGGAAAGAAGATGAAAGAGATCATGGGTTGTATTCTCGTTGCCAAATTGTTGTAAACCTCAGTAGGGCAATCTGTTGAGTTTGTCTAGCATTCTAAAATTAACCTTTTCATTCCTAGCTTCTATACCAAGTATATTATTATCATCAGGTACTCTTTATTCCTTAACGGGGAACTAGGAATTAATGATTATCGCTGTAGAGGTTGGACTAGTGAGGTCCTGGGTTATGTGAGGAACTCTATTTCCGTTTATGAAGTTATGTACTTAAAACCTTCAACTATGCCACGGCACTTAGATAGTGGACTTCAGTTGCTGTGAACAAAATCTTATTCCCTGTGCTAGTTCTGCTCTACCTAGAATACCACTGATTTGCATATCTCCACCTAGATGTTTGATTTTCAGTGTGCAATTTAACCATTGATCAACTCATTATTGAATAACATCTGACAAATATGGATGGTGCACTACAGAAAACACCAAACAAGATAGCAACATCCAAGAAGGCTGCATGTAGGGCTATCAAGCTTTTCATCTTGGGCGTAATTTTGCAAGGTGATACTTATCCTAGTTCTTTACTAGATATACTGTGATCACCTGTCTTATTTCATTTCTCTTGTGTTAGCGTTTAGCTTAAACAAACTTTTTTCTTTTAGGAGGATACATTCATGGACGGCACAAATTAACTTATGGCGTTGATTTGGATCATATTCGATGGCTAGGTGTGTTACAGGTAATTCGTAAACTACATATGTTTATTTTCGAGTTTGTATTCGTCTTCTTTCTATTTACTGAATTTTAACTTTTCTAATTGCCATTTTGCTTCTGGTAGAGAATAGCTATTGGATACTTTCTAGCAGCAATTTCTGAGATTTGGCTTGTGAACAATACTTCGGTGGATTCGACAGTATCATTTGTGAAGAAGTACTTCGTGGAGTGGTTAGTCAATAATGGTAACATTTTATTAAGAAAATATTTGGTTTTGCACTATCTACATTCTTCATGAATTAGTATTAAGCCTTTTGGAAGCATGAATCCAATCCTTTATATTATGCTCTTGCTATTTCCTGTGATTCAGTAAACTGAGCTCTGCCTCAAAATAATATTTTCAGTGATACTGTATAAAATAGCATGTTTCATTGCCTGTTTCAGAATGTTGTTGTTTTTAGTTTATGAGGCCTTTTATATCAAATTTTGGTTCCTCTGTCACGCTGTATATTTGTGATTAGATAACTTCCTGCTGTTAGTCAGAAAATGTACAAATCTTGTAACTTGGGTGTACTTTGGATGAGATAAGCTGTATGGATTTACTAAGAATTATTCTGAACACAGAACATGATATACACTAGTACCAGTACTCACTTCTGTTTATCTTCTGAAGGATCATGGCCATAATGATTTCAGCTCTGTACATTGGCTTGGTATTTGGTCTATATGTTCCAAACTGGGAATTTAAAGTTCAGACTAGCAGTTCGGCCTTTTCAAATCCAACCAATGATGTTGGGTTCAAAACGGTAAGATGAGAATTTCTCAGTTAGACCTAATTACCTTGTTCTATTTGAAGATATTAGGATGTATGCTCTGAAGTTGTTTTGGATCATTGGATGATGTAGTATTATGTACTTTTAACACTATGATTTTTACGGCACGTGATAATTGTTTATATGTGGTGATATGTTTGAATTGACGTGGCTACTCAAGCTGCTGCAGTTCAATTTTGGCACTTGATATATTTCCCAGTAAATACACTTCGACACTGTTGCCTGTTGACTAAGTGAGAAATGACTCTCTTTGTAAATAAATTCGGAAAGCTAATTGATAAGATTGATATAAATTTAAGATTCAGATCTCGGTGTCCATCATCTTTTGTCGAATTGGTTTGTTCTTGGAAATTCCTTGGAATTGGTTTAGTAGGCAACAGAACCTAAGCTAGTACACCTAGTATAAAAAAAACTAGTACCACACCCTGTTGGAAACTGAGTGGGGAGTTGCTAACTCAAACTCAATCTCAAACACAATTTTAATTAAAATGGGGTCTCTCGGCTGGTTACCTTGGGGATCCAGGAGTTCAAACTTGATTATTCAATCATATTAATAAAATGTCAACCGACTTTCCAAGTGCCGGTTCTACCAGCATTTCTGCCAACTACCTGATAGACACAAGTCGCGTACTATTACCACTACATGCCACACCATGATTAACCCCTCTCCCCTCCCTGGTTGGGCCTTTCACTCTTTTATTTTTAGCCTCAAACAACTGAACATCGTCATATCTATGTTGTTGCACTTACGTACCTGTTTGTTGCACTTGTTTTGTTAACTTGCAGGTCCAGTGTGGACTTAGAGGTAGTCTTGGACCACCTTGCAATGCAGTTGGCTTTGTAGATCGGGTTTTGCTTGGGGAAAGTCACCTGTACAAGAACCCAGTGTACAAAAGAACTAAGGTTTTGATTTAAGGCTTAGAATACTATTTTTTTACTTCAGCATCAAAGAGTTTAAGACAATTTCTCCATAGGATAGAAGTTCTGTAATATATCCTAAGGATCAAATTTCTCTTTTTCATTCAACCATAGGAATGCAGTATTAATTCCCCTGATTATGGACCGCTTCCTCCGAATGCGCCAGACTGGTGCCTGGCTCCCTTTGACCCGGAGGGTTTATTAAGGTAGTTATATATAGCTTCTGTTATTAATTAATTGCTGATTGCATACCTAATAATACCAGGCTTCTTTATCATACCAACTAATGTTAAACAAGCACTACGAAAACTGACATCTCTCCTAGAAAAATCAGATTGTGACCCCGTCTTTCTTTCCACCTGGTTTCGCAGTACATTGATGGCTGCAGTGAGTTGCTTTGTTGGTTTGCATTTTGGTCATGTCTTGATTCATTGCAAGGTACATCACCTGAAATGCAGTACATTTTCAAGTTTTCAACCATGGAACCTTCATTATTGAGCAAAACAGAATTATGAAACAAAGAGACATTTCCAGACTTCTCTAACCTTGCTTCTGCTGCAGACTCATTCACAGCGAATGATGTCATGGCTGCTAGCTTCAACGGTGCTAACAGTCTCAGGATTTTTATTACAATTATTAGGTGAGTCTGCATTCTACAGGAGAGTGACATGCCGGGAACCATGATTCAAATTAGACCTTCCATTTCTGTGCTGACGGCTTGTTGGTCTTTAGGTATGCCTTTCAGCAAGCCTTTGTATACTGTGAGCTACATGCTGCTGGCTGGTGGAGTATCCGGGTTCCTTCTGTTGCTGCTATACGGCATAGTAAGTTGTGTAATCTTTGGTCCAGGCTGTTGCCTGTAACATTGGTATTCTCAATCATATTAATCTTGATATCACCTTATTTTTCCCATAATACTTTGGAACCAAATCTAACAAACTAGATCATCATGAAGTCTATTCATTCAAATCTAACAACCTATATGTTTCTCAGGTCGATGTTATCCACATCAAGAAGCCATTAATTCTGTTCCAGTGGATGGGCATGAATGCGCTTATAGTATATGTCCTGGCAGCTTGTGAGCTCTTCCCTACGCTTATTCAAGGGTTCTACTGGCGGTCACCCGAGAACAACCTGGTATGTATTTGATGCATATGCATCTCCTGCCATATTTGTTGTAGATTATGTAGAGCTCATGCCAATTTATCGCGCACACCAAGTACCATGCTGGTCACGCATTTATTGGTTCGGAAAATTATCCGCCGCTGTTACCCCTGAAGCACCCCCGGTTTCATGAGAGATAACCCAGAAAAAAAACTGCTTTTCAGGTGGATGCCACGGAGTCTCTGCTCCAGGCCATCTTCCATTCGAAACGTTGGGGCACCTTGGCCTTCGTCCTCGTGGAGATCATCTTCTGGTGCTTGGCTGCCTGCTTCCTCCACATGAAAGGCGTTTACCTGAAACTGTAGTAACATTTTTTGATATAAACTGTAGTAACATTTGTTATGACCCTGTGACATAGCCACTTTCCCTGTAAATATTGGATTGCTAAATCGATGTGTTTGGACATGGTCTGTCACGATGTACCACGATTCTTTGGTACGGAGTACTCCTTCTGTAAAGAAATATAAGTGCATTTAGATCACTACTTTAGTGATCTAAACGCTCTTATATTTCTTTACGGAGGGAGTACAATATATGCTGGTCCTATCCACCACAGTATACTTCTTTTTGTTTCTTGCAAAGTGCACAGTAACATTTTTATTTGCGGGGAAATGGTAGTTGATTAGGAAGAGTACTATCATGTGATGCAATGCTCGCCACCTCGACAGGGCTGCTTAAGAGCCCGGACTGGGCAAATTTGACCCCTATATGTCCGTGGACGGAGCGTGCATGAGCCGGTGACCCCCTATATGCCCACCCTGGCATCCACATCCTCCATCCTCCACTTTCGAAACCTCAAATCCATGCAAACACATGTACATCAATCATTGAACAATACGAATACACATAACAATTAATATAACACACAAATAAAATGAGGAAAAAAACATAATTTAAAGTTTAAAGATAAAAATTATTGGGAGTGAAAAATACATAATTCAAACATACAGTAGAATTTATTGGGAGTGCATATTCAATGATTTTCAGTGCACTATATGATATACCAAATGGTGTAACAAGATGATATCGTATCACTATGGTGCTCACATTTTTGTGAAACCCGACAATACTCGGATATCTAGTCTCAATAGGTACGAAGGTAATCGCAAAGACGGTGAGGCTATCAAAGTGATGGTAAGGAAGGAAAAGTGTGTGACAGAATGAATACCTTTGTCACACTTAACCCTTTACGAAGTCGGAGGTAGCCGGCCTTGCTTCCAGTTGTTGGTGTCAAAGGGATGAATGGTCGTCGTCAATGTTGAGCGTTGTTGGTTGATGTAGTCGATGGAGAGGTACAAGATAGTCACTCTGAGGAAGTGTTGGTGATGAACTGGTGGCATGAGTGTGATGATCTGTGGAGGGGTCTCGGTGTTGATGAAGAACCTCCAAATTTGTCTTGGCCAAATGATGTGGAAACCTATATAAGGGCCTCGGGCACATCGATAGCTTCAGAACGTGCCCAAGAACGCTCAAATCAAAGTCTGGGGTCATAAATTAGAGCAAAAACGGTGAATTGGGGCAATGCTGAAATTACGATGCAACTTGCAACCTCTTGTTTAGCCCGGAAGTTCCGGGGGTAGGAGAGGAAGTTCCGGGGGTGCCCGGAAGGTCCAGGGTTCATAGAAGAACTGCGAGGTCGAACTCCAAATTTCAGATCTGAGTTTTGGGGTGGAGAAACTCGACTTTCAGGGCAAAAATGAAGCAGCAAAAGAAAAAAAAATTGAGGATAGTGACACAAAGAAAAGGCAGATTCACGTGCCAAACACTAGATCCACGGATCTAAATCAACAAAAACTCACAAGGAACAATAATCACAAGAAATTTGGTATGGCTATTTTTGTGGAAAAATTTCGAATTAGGGCTTAAAACTTTGAACTGAGGGTAGAAAGTGGAGAGGTGTGGGTTTCAATTCGTGGCAACCTTGCTCTTGATACCAAATGGTGTAGGGCCAAACCCTTGTTTGCCCGATCTTCATGAATTAGAGGTGGATTTGAGGAGTAACATAAAGAACACAAGGGGGAAAGAACTCCATTGAAAAATATACATTCACAAGACACTCAAATCACAAGCAACGAGATAGATCACAAGCATCCAACAACAACAAAGAAAAAAATACATAAGCAGTTCGTCCGAATCTCTAGGAGAGATGGATCTTGATAATCCTATGGTGGGATCCTTCTCCACAAGTGGAGTCCTTTGTACTCCTAAGGAGTCATCCCCTCAAGAGGAGGTCTTCATCTCCATGAGTGGAGCCATCTCCATGGAAGGAGTAATCCCATAAGGGGTGATACATCATACATGAGCTAAGCTCTATAGTTTTGGTTCTAATCTTAGATAACTCTAGAATGGAGGAGAGGGAAGGCTATATATATAGTCCTAGCCACAAAGGGGTAAGTGAGGAGGGGAACATGGGTTGCGCCCAACTCGCTGCGGCAGACAGGGGCCGGAAGTTCCGGGCTTCCCAAAGAGTTTGCACTGCTGCACATGAGGGATGCCGAAAGTTTCGGGGGCTAGAAGCTCCAAGATGGAGGCCGAAGGTTCCGGCGGCTCCAGCAAGGTTCACCTTGCTTCTTCCTCCTCTTCCATGCTTCCTTCGCGGATGGAGTAGGCGTGATCTTGTGCTTAGATTCCTTATCACGCTTCAAGCTCCGCTCAAACCTACGCATGTATAGAAGAGGAGGATCAAGTAGTATAACATGCAAAATGGATTGATTTCTGATCCTGAGCTCAAATGTACCCTGATGAACAGTAAAATAAAAACATAGTAAAAAATCAAAAAAATCTAAACTTTTGTTGTGGTAAACTTTGACAAATGTCTTGTATACTTGCAAAACTTCAGCATGAAATAATATTCGTGAAACGCGTGGCAAATCAACACTCCAAAATGTTTTCAAAACTGGCATTTTTGAAACATCAGTTTTTTTGCCATGCCTTCCACAAATGTCATTTCGTGCTGAAATTTTGCAAGCGTACTAAACATTTGTCGAAGTTTACCAAAAATATTTAGAATTTTTTGAATTCTTTTACTATTTTTTTTATTTTACTGTTAATAAGGGAGCATTTGAGCTCGGGAGCAGATACTCTATGTCCCAAATTTTAGGACTACTTTGAACTGAGAACAAAAATATAGAGATAGGGTAGCTGCTGAACCGTCATTTTTTGGCTCAAATGTCCTTAAAAACGTTTTTTGGGCAGCTGCCCTATTTTACATCACCTCCCAGAGATGCTCTAAAAACCCTTTTTTTGCAGCAGTTTCATTGGAATTTTGTATAAATTTCATGAGAAAGCATTTCTTTCTAAACATTTGTGTATAACTTCATGAGAAAACAATTCTTCCTAAAATCATGCGAGTTGGGATTTTGTGCTTAGACTCGGAGAGCAGAAAGAGAGAGAGAGATTTCTCCCTTAGTAATTCATCTCTGAACTCAGTAAAAAGTAAAAAACCTCACTTTTTCGCAGCAATTTCACTGGAGTTTTGTATAAATTTCATGAGAAAACATTTCTTCCTAAAATTTCACGAAAACCTGAACATTTTTTTCTAAAAATTTGTGTATAAATTTCATGAGAAAACAATTCTTTCTAAAATCACGCGAGTTGGGATTTTGTGCTTAGACTCGGAGAGCGGAAACGAGACAGCGCTTTCTCCCCTCACTTTTCCCCTTCGACTCTTCTCCAGCTCCCACCCTCACCTCCAACTCCAAGAAGCAGCCAATCCAGCAACCCGTGCCGCGGCGCCGCGCCGCGCGGATGGCGGGTGGCAGCGGCGAGGGCGCCGCAATGTCGCCGCCTTCCTCCTCCGGTGTTGGCGGCGGCAGCGGTGGCGGAAAGCGCGGGAGGGATCCGGAGGAGGACGTGTACGTGGACAACCTCCACTCCCACAAGCGGTACCTCAGCGAGGTCGGCGCCCCTTCAGTCTCCATGGCTGTGCCTCCCCTTGGTTCTTGGTTTGGGCCTGAATCAGTTTGGGGAAACGGTTTTCTGTTTCAGATTCTGGGCGGTTTCTAGCTTCCATGAACAGAGTTCTTCTCTCGTTGCGTCGATTAGCGAATCCTTTGATCCGTGATTTTTCCACTAGGAGAGAGACGGGCTTCCTTGGTTTCTGGCGCTGAATTTTGTTCTTGCTGATCTCTAATTCTGCTTCTTACAATTTGTGCTACCAACTCGTTTCAAATAGCTTCGAATTCTTGTAAAACTGTACTGAATATTGTTGCTTTATCAGCTGACCGTTGGCTGTGATAATGCAGATAATGGCGTCCAGCCTGAACGGGCTGTCTGTTGGAGATTCGCTTGCCGACAACATCATGGAGTCCCCTGCGAGGTCGGAGAGTTCCTCTTGTGTCAGGTTTGTGTGCTCTGATTCCGTGTACATTTCATCATGTTTACATCTTTGCTCCTTGTCGAAAAGCGGGTCTCAGGAATCCAAGATATAGATATCATGTATACTCTTTCGATCTCGTAGTATCCAGTAGGATTACTATCAATCTATTATTTTCCAAATTCAGCAGCTAATGTAGGGCCTCTTTGATTCATGGGAAAAGTGGAGGAAAATATGTAATAGAAACTTCCTTTCGTGACATTGTTAATACATTTGATTCAGAGGATTTTCACATACGAAAAATGGAGGAATTTTTCCTTTGGTGTGATTTTCGAAGGAAAAACAAAGGAATTTTACCATCCACTCAAACTTTTTTTTGCATTTCTATGCACAAAGAACAAGGCAAAGGCCATAAGTTGCATATAAAACCAATATGATATTACCTTTGCATGTAGTTTTGATTTGAAGCTTCTTAGGATTCCTGTGTTTTTAATATTCCCTCGAATCAAACACCCAATTCCACAAAATTCCCGTGTTTTCACAATCCTCTGTTTTGCACGTGCAATCCTATCACATTCTTGTGTTTTTCATATTCCTATTTTTTTTTTGGAATCCTGTGAATCAAAGAAGCTCTATTATGTGAGAGGAGGAATGAAATATTTTTGTGGTTCCCTATCTATTTCAGTTATAATATGCTCATCTTTTGCCTAAAAGTGATCTATTATCTTATCCATACAGTTCTCTATAAATTTGTAAACACCCTAATTTTCTCTTTAATCTTTTGAGAAACACGGTCAATATCCTTGGGTTTCAGATTACGACAAACAGGGCTGGTGTGGCCTCTGTTTCAAATATTTCAGCAATTACTTGACCATAAATAAAAAATTAAGATTTGGGGATAGTAACTCCGGTGTGGTTTCTATTACATTTAAAATAGTGAGGGTATCATTTTCATCCATTCAACCCTTTCTCTAGCTTATCTAAAAGTTATGTTTACGATATTGCTGCATTTTCTAGAACAGCCACCACACTATAATATTTTATAAGATGACTAGCATAGTTTGTCAGAACTCCTTACAAAGTTCATGCTGATTTTCATAGTATGATTAAGCATCTAGGAATTAATATTACGTGTAACGGTACGGTTGGTTCTAATGTATTTGTAGTACAATTGTATTCCGAAGGTTATGTAATACACAGCATGAACAGTGAATAATCTGGACAAAGTCTTCCATCTATATGCTTATGACTAATCTGGAGCTTTTGGATACAATCTGATTCTTCTACTTTATTGCTCGATGATTGCATCCACATGTAAGCATTTAACTTACTGAGTCATTATAAGCATGTTCTAGAACATGTCAAGCTATCATGATATAATTAAGAATATTACTTAAGGAATGCTTCTGAATATTGTTGTCCACAGTGTCTTCTCGCCAGACGCTTATCCATTTAGGAGCCGTGGTCATAAGCAGTCTGCTTGAGGATAGAATACTTATATAAGTATATGCGTTCCGTCTGTCTTGATACACTTTGGAACCATCAAAGATCAATTATTGCTTGTTTGTTAGTTTTGGCAGGTCTTTTTTTCTTTTCTTGAATCCGTCTCTTTATATTTGATACAATTGATTGCGGGGCTTATTTCAGTAGGTATAATAGTGCTGCTCTTTCTCAGCAATTATATTTCTTATGGTGCACACGTTATAATGTGTTTTCCTATTTGTCACTTTCAGGGACGAAATAATCTCCCAATACTCACCAATGTCAGAAGACTCAGATGACTACCGGTACTTCGACACACAACTAAACCCCAACGGGAGTCAAGGCGATGCAATGGTCAGCCCATCAACTAGTCCAATGTCATCTCCTCATCGGTTCCAGAAACCGCAAGCTGGTTTCCTACCATCAAGCCCATATCCTCTCCCCAGCTGCTCCCTCTCATCCGTAGCTTGCTCTCACCCTCGACGTGGCTCTGAGAATGAAGGCCGGTTCCCGTCTTCACCCAATGACATGTGCCACGGCGCAGACCTGAGGCGAACCGCGCTACTGAGGTCGGTGCAGATGAGGGTGCATGGTCCCCATGCATACGACCCGTCATTCGGCAGCCGGCAGGAGCAAGAGCATGTCCATGAGCATGATGATGAACATGGTCATGAACATCTGGAAGATTTGGGAGGGCCGGAAAGACCATCTTGCAGGAAATCAATTGATAATGAAGCTAGTGGCTACCAGGGGGCTGAAAACAGCTATGGGCGGCAGGAGCGCGATATTGATTACATCGGCGGCTGCACAGCTGATGATGTCTTGAGTGGCCCCAAGTTCAAGCAAGAAGATGATAACCAAGGTAATTCTGACGCCAGTATGGATAAAACTAGATAGATACTATCAGAGTGCAATCACACAATGCAGTTGTTGTAGTATTAATTATGGCAATGGGAGATCAGGTTTTTTGCTGTTGTAATTTTCTATGCTGTTAGATTTGTTGCAATCTGGCTGTTTTCGGTAATCTTGAAATTGTGGCATTTGAGTACCTGTCTGCTGTTTGAACGAAAAAGTCCACAATGGGAGATCAGGTTTTTTGCTGTTGTAATCTTGAATTTTTTTATAGCAATGGGAATTTTCTGAAAGCATCCAGCTCGTCTCTCTCCCTTTGCCGTCTCTTGTACAACAATCTCTTCAAAGGGTAGTTCTTAGATTACATAAGTAGTTTCTGTACAGTTTATGTGATTTTCTGCAGGTTTTTCTAGTTCAGATGTGTAGTTTCTGTACAGTTTATGTGATTTTGGACTATGAAATGATTCTGATGTTCCCATACGCAAAGATTTGATGTATTTCCATGGAACCAGCTAAAGATGTGTCCATCAATCATCACTAGAGTTGCTGTAAAGTTGTTTTTCTGATACAATTACATTTATTTTGCGAAAATCAGATAACACCCGAATGAACAACTTCCAGGTACTAACTGAACTTCGGGCTGTTCAGCTATCCACCAGCTCCGTGGAATTATAGGATCTGCAGAGCACCTATTTTCCAGCTCCACTATTTTAGCCTGCAGCTCCGCCAACTCCGCGAGCTGAGTCTGGAGCGGAGGGACTCCGAACACTCCCTCCTTGTCAACATTTTGAGACATTCCGTTACACTTCCAGCGGCTACATTACGTTTTTCCCAAACAAGGTTGTACACTGTTTAAGAACGAAAATGCTATACTCACGGACTAATACGGGCTCTTTCCTTCTCCTTCTAATTAAACTTGCCCCCCTATTTTCAGTTGGGTGGGGCCCCTCGTCCTGATTTGCAGCCAATTAAAAAAAAACACCTAAGACTCTCCGTGAAACCCCGTAAAATTGTTGCCCGTGTGTGTAGCATTGCCGGTTTAAGAATTATATTTCGCTATTGCCATACCATCCTGGAACAGCCCCAGTGCATCATGAGTGCAACGACCTAGCTTAATTCATCGCTCCATTCCCCCAACTACTCGTGGCGATCCATTCGAGGAAACGCAATACAGCATGCGATACAACTGTCTGTGCCGATCCCTATGTGGATCGACGGGTCTGATAACGGTACCATATATATATATAGTATATGACTCATATTGAATTTTTGCGAAGTAGAACAGTTAGCAGTCTGTTGAAATTGGAACGTTCAAGTGACAACTCTCTCCTCAGACTGAAAAAACACAAATGGCAGATTTATTAATGTCATCACCAGTTGGTACTGTTTGTTCTTGAGTAAACCCTTTTACTGCTAATAAAGTGAAACCCTGTAACCATAAAAGCTAACGGCAGAGAAAACAGATATCAGATGTTGTTCAACATTGAACCAGAACAGATAATCTATCGCCGCTAAACTTTCACTGCCATCTCTCTGATCTCTATTTCTCTCTGTCTTCCTTCACTTCTCTCTTGTGGCAGGTGGTACTGTTGCACTACTGACTACACCCCAACAATGGCAGGGCTGGGGCACGTGGGTCATCACCATTAAGAGGAGAAGGCTGAAAGAATGTTCTTCTTGATGGCGAATTCATCGGCTTTGGAAGGACTGATCGACTGTCATGTTATGAAACAGGAAATTAGGTCATAAATATGGAGATCAAGTAAAAATAATGTGATAAGAATCAACTTTCTTGTTGCCCACCTTCTCCAACAAGCGATGAAGCCTCTCAGTTTCCTTCTTGGTATAGTCAGAGCCCTTCTGCAATATCTTCTTTGCAACATTCACATAGATCTTTCCGTGCCTGGTTTATAGAAGAAAAATGTTTGAGGGCATCAATGGCATTGCTACTACTAACATTAAAATAAAATCTGAGAACAATTTGATAACTTGCAAACACAGTGGAGGAGAGGTAGAAGTTAGTACTTGACAGCAGGACCACTGAGCTTCGCAGCCTCCTCTTCAATTTTAGAGAGGATTTCCTTCCGCTTGTCATCAGCAGCACTGTGAAATTCCTTGACAAGAGCATCCAAACTTGCCACAAGCCCAGCCTACAGAAATTGCAACGGATAGGCTTTATCAGATTATTACATTTTACCCAGCTTACTTCCATAGTGTGCTCTCATGTGTGACCAACCTCTGAAGTAAGCTGACCCTTCGAATCACGGCTAGTTCCACTTTTCTCATTAATGAACTTAACAAAGTCATCTAACTCCCGACCGCTCTCATACTCTTCACCAGCTTTGTTACCCTTCGGGAAGAACTTCAATGTGGGAAAACCAGAAACTCCATACCTGAAAGTAATATACACGATTAAAATTCTTCTTCCATTATGTGGTTAAATATCATGCATAACCAAAATTGGTAGGTAAGTCAGATTAATGTGTTAGATTTAACAGGTCTTCCATTTGGGTTCATTCAGGAAAACTTCACGAAATTACATTAAAAAAAAGGGAGACCAGTCTACAAAAGTCATTAGAAGTTTAGAACAGAGAATTCAGAGTGCATACTTCTCAGCCAAGCTTGTGTATTTGTCAGCATCAAGATTAGCAATCACAACACCCTCATCTTGCTTGAAAACAGAGGCCACCTTCTCATATATCTAAGAAATTACAAACTTGAGTTAGAAAGCTGAAAAATGAAGATGCATGACATTTCTTGTATGAGAAAAGTATATTATTAAGGAAATTGCCAGGTTACTGAGATCTACAACTAACCGGAGCAAGACTCTTGCAGTGACCACACCTGTCAAGCAAAAATGGCACTTGATGAAATTATGTCCATTAAAGTGGTGCAATGAAGTAGATTTTGGTGCATAGCAAACTGATCATAATAACCTACCATGGGGCATAGAACTCAACAAGGACATCTTTGGTTTCATCAAGGACAACTGAGTCAAAGGTTTCCTCGGTCAGAACCACAACACTTGAAGGAACTGCTGCTATCTTCACATTGGTTGCTGAAAGACAGATGTCAAAGATTAAAGGACCACCATGAAGTTATAAGGCTAGTAACACTCAACAGGACTAAAACGAAAATGAGAGACACCAACATATACATATAAATATAATGATGCTACACAAGTAACTCCAGCAGCCTTTCCAGTATTAACTGTTAAGTGTATAACTGAAGATGAATGGTACCAATAGCACATGCACAAGTGACAAGGGGGTCAAAGGAAGTGCCACCACATTGCTTAAGTGCTAATAATTGTCTAATTTCTACTTCAGTGTGATGCTTATCTTCCAACTTAGTTTTCCTGTGGTGAAACCTTAAATGTTCTACATAATCCATTAAATGGTCATAGAGAACCCGACTGACTTGAAACCCACCTAAGACAGCATGGCTGGAAAATGTACTACACCACAAGTTGGAGTTTACCTGCTTCAGAGTTAACATATTCTGTAAGGGCTTCAGCAGTGCGTTGACCCTCATACCTAAACAATGAGTTCAACATTAAGTTTTCAGATTTTATTTTATAACAAAAAGTGAATTGATCAAAAACAAAGTGTGCATTCTCACTTCTTGGGCTCCAAGGAACCTTTGGGAAACCACTGGATTGTGGGGTAGCCAGAAACTCCATACTTGCTGCACACACTCTTGTGCTCATCGCAGTCAACCTGGATAGAGAGAAACTTGGTAAATATGCCATAACAAATACTATGCAATTTAGAGGCTAATAACAGTATATGTTATACAGTTGTTGGCAAAAAAAATGTTATAGCATTAATGTACAAAACACTTTCAAAAGCACGAAATTTACCTTGGCAATCAAGACTGATTTAGCCTTTTTAAAACTTGCAGCAAGCTTCTCATATTCCGGAGCAAGCTTCTTGCAGTGGCCACACCTATAAAACAGAAAACAATCATCAAATAATGAACCAAAGAGTAGAAAAGTACAGTCATCTAAGGAAGAAATAGTTTTTACAAACAAGATAATAAATATGAGACTAACAGAAATAGTAGACACGATTTTAAATGCAATTGCCTCTGATCAACTAGGATTGGTTCGTATATTGATAATATTACTTACCACAACTATGAATAATTTACATGGATCACTTGGTATGATTTGCAATCCATCAGTTGATAGCTTGGTTTAAGCTTTTCCTCGTTACAATAGATTATTGTTTTCATACTTGCAATGAATTATTACTGTTGATTTTGATGCACCAAACAAGTCACCCATAAGCCTGAGCTGGTATTGAAAGATGGGTTTTGAGCTCAACAGCTCTTGGCTTTGATAATATATTCAGTTCGATGCACCAACTGATTCACCGACAAGCCTATGGTATAAGGTAGAAAATATAGTTCAACACTTACTGGAACAACCCAAGTAGTAAAAAACTTAAGTTCATTCTGACACACAAAGCAAATAAGCATTCTACCATTGAATATGATCCAAAAAAAAACCCACCAGATATCTAACAACATCAAAGATGACCCTTAAAGCGGACGCTTTACTTGCTATGACAATGCGCATGTAAGCCAAAGATGCATTAAGATCACCACAAAATAAGATTTGATCGGAATCTACTACGGGTAGACCGTTTCTACTCTCGTACCCAGATTTTTTTCAAACAAATCTGAGATCCAAAAACTGGGATCAGAATTGCAGCAAAATTCTCAACAGGCTAATACCAATTCCAATTCTGGTGCACGCCAAAAGGAGATCAAAACAGTTCCGTCTGCCAGCGTGAACAAGGCAGATCGTTTGTTTTAGCTAAAGATCCCGATATTTTCCCACTCCAACGGGAGTTCGGTCCAGCAGCATCTAGACTGCTCTACTCCGAGCTACAATTTCGCTACGATCCGTCCCAGCGGCAACCCGTGCACGATCCCATCAGAGATCCGAGCTCTGCGACCAGGGGAGGAAGCAAAGCAGCCACGGATCCAGATCCAAGCGGCTCACGCGCAGGTCAAACTACACAAGTACGTCGTGACACGAGGAGATAGGGAGGGCAGGGAGAGCCACGGACCAGGGAGCGTAGAACTCGACGAGCGCGCCACGGTCCTGGCCGACCTCCTTCTCGAAGGTGGACTCCGTGAGGGCGAGCACCTCGTCGCCGTCGGCGGCGGCTGGGTAGAGCGCCGCGGCCGCGAGCAGGAGTAGGACGGGGAGGAGGGTTTTGCGGTAGATCTGAGGGGTCGCCATGATCTGTTTTGCTGCGAGCTCGGGTGACCGGGGTGAGCAGGTTAATATACGGTTGGCACCTGTTCTTCTTGCACTAGTAGTTGGTGGGCCCACGGCGGGCCCGATTCGATAGAAGGATATAATTTCATATCATGTTTATTGTGGAAAGTATTTAATTTTCAGATTTCCCTCAAACTTTTTTTAAGTTTTCAGATGTCCCTAGAAAAAATAATTTTCAGATAAATTTATTATCTTCTAGAGGGAAAATATATACATCTAATAGTCGGTATAAATGTTATAATTGATATGAGATGTATAAGCTTTCGCAACGAACGCTTTGGCTTCCTAGTGTTCCACGTCACACAAATGTCGCGTTTGCTCGTTGCCGTCCACACCTGAATGCTCTCGTACGAGCGACTCTCCACAGTGACCTTATCTTTCTCCCCTATTTCATCATCTCCACTCACTTCTACGATGTCCCTCGTCGACACTTCTCTTTACTCCCCGTCACTGTGCTCGCGCACCTCCGTCCCCGCCGCATTCATGTATCTCCACCTCTGTCGCGCAGCTTTGCATTTGCTCCCGGCTCCATCCCTTTCCTTGTCGGTGATCATGGGGATCCAGCGTGCACTTTCTTCGCCGCTCACGTGGCCCCGTCCTTTCCTTCGTCCTGTGAGTAGGAGCAGCAGAGGTTTTGTGTGCGGCCGCATGATGAGGACCTATGGAGGTCTCGTGACGGTCGTGCTATAAGAAGCATTGGAGGTCCTGCAGGTGGACGTGTGGGAAAGAGCAAGGCGCCATCCGACTTTCGTGCGGCTGGGCCTGTGCCGGTGGACCCGGCAGTCTACAGTCGCCCTGTGATCGGCATCGTCACGCACCTGGACGACGATGTGGCGGGGGGTTCAACAATGGCACCTCTTCCTCCTACATCGGTCCATCGCTTGTCAAGTTCGTCGAGGCCAGCGGCATCCGCGTCATCCTACTCACCTACAACGAGCCTCTTCGAGATCTGTGCACTACTGTAGGATGCTGCTAATGCGACACTACGATCAGAGGCCCTTCGACAAAACTATGTGCGATGCAATAATCGCAAACGGTGGTGTAAAAATCGTCAAAAAAGGTGCAAAATGTTTGCGATGAAGGATGCATCAAACAAAATTCAGATTTAAGTTGCGTGTGCGATGCAGGGCATACGGTTTAGTTTAATTAAGCGTTTGCGATGAGGAGGAACAAAAGAAACGGGCAGCCAGATTAAGGTGTGTGTGATGTACAACATACGGTTCACTCGGATGAACAGTTTGTGATTAGGCAACACAAAAGAAACGGTCAGCCAGATTAAGGTGTGTGCGATGTACAACATACGGTTCACTCCGATGAACTGTTTGTGATTAGGCAACACAAAAGAAACGGTCAGCCAGATCAAGGTGTGTGCGATATACGACATGCGGTTCACTGGGATGAACTGTTTGTGTTGAGACAAGAGAACAGAAACGGTTCAATATAATAAATACCATGAAGATTGCAAGGTTCAAATTCAAAGATTACAATGCCCAAATTCACACATTGCATACTTCGTCATTTCTGCAAAGGGATCAGTCGCTGACAAGTCATGTATGGGTTTGACACAATGACTTCCAAATTACTCTGTCATATGCTCTTCCAATACGAAGTTTAGCTTTTTTGGAGCCTCTTCCATTCTGCAGTACCTGCCGGCTCTGATCAACATACCATTCATCTTTCCTAATTAAATGCGTGTTCAACCTCAGTACCCTCAACACCCTTTCTCTGGCAAGAAAGAACCTGGCGAGTGTAATCTCCGGTAAGGTCCCTCGGTAGGAGTTGAAAGTAATATTTGAGAGATGCAGATCCAGGCATTCGATGTGATTGTCGTTATAAACATTATCCACCTACATGCCTATTATTATCTACAAAAGAAGAGAACGTGTTAGTGCCTGCATGCAGTTTTGAACACTACTACAATCTCTACTCCTAATGGAGCAGTTGGTAGTCTCGCTTCCAGGTTTTTTTTAGTCCCACCTCCTATGATTTTTTTGGTACATCCTCCCACCTTTGACTTAGCCACCACAAACCGAAAAAACCTCGTGCTGAGACCCCAACCCGCACCCATGCACGTACGACCGAAAAAAGACCTACGAAGGTTAACCAACGATAAAAGACCTACGAAAATTAACCAGCGACAAAAAAACCTAAACCTATCGCCCGCACGTACGAGGTGAAGGAGCGACGACCCCTGGATCTATCCGCGACGCGAACGCCGCCGCCTGGCAGATCCCAGGCGCTAGCCGCGGATCCCTTTGCCGGCTCCGAGGGGTCGTGGAGGCGGCGCCGCCATCGTTGTGGACCTCTGGGTCGCCATCTGGACACCTCTGCTGAGGTACGCCTTCGCCTTCGCACGCCGCCGACCTCCCAGAGGAGACGCCGCCACGATCTGCGCTAAACCCTAGGCATCAACCACCATGCTCCCGTCCTCCGGTTCCTCCTGCGTTCGCCACCATGCGATCGCCTTCCTCCCTCAGGTTCATCTCCCCTCTTTTCTCTATTTAGTTCAAGACGGAGAGAATCAGATCAGGATAGAGAGATGGAGATGAGGATTGAGGCCATGGGATCCCTTTGTGATTGCAACTTATACATGAGCTCAGTTTAGACCCCTTTGCTAGAAAAAAGAATGCTGCATACAACAATGATCTTATCTAGATTAATGGTTCTCTGATTATTCTTTTGATTCTGAGTCATCAATGTGTTTTTATTGTAGGTTCTTGTACGGAACATACCACCAGACCCTGATGAATCAGATAGCAAGCCTGTGGAACATTTCTTCCTTGTCAATCATCCTGATCATCATCTGAAACATCAGGTAATCACTAAATTTTGGAACATCTCTCATTTGAAGAATCATCTGCAAATTCAAATGTAAGGAAGTGTGCAGTGCAAGCAATTATCAGGGTAAATCTATTTCTCAATTATGTATTTTTACCACTTCATCAGGAGTGTAAACTGATAGTATTTCCAACTACAAAGTGTTGGCTGCCCAGGAAGAAGGAAAGGTCAGTCCAGACATGACATTTAACTATAATAATGGAGGTATGTAGTGCCTACTGCTCCCTTGTCCCTTGCTACCGGCTGGGGATGCTCGGCTCGCCAGCGATGGGGATGCTCGGCGGACAGTCCCTGCTCTCATTTTCCTCCAGCCTCTGGTAACCCTCCTCCTCACCTGCCTCGCTGAAGCGGGATTCACAGGTTAGTTTAGTTTGGAGGGATTTCCTGTGGTTGTGCGTGAATCCAGTGTTCACTGGTCTTGTATGTTTCATTCCTAATATGCTAGCTCCTGCCTAAACACGCATTAGAGAATCTCATGTATGTAACAGAAGATACACAAATGTGGTTTTCCAGGGAGCATCAGGTACATCTTATGTGGGGATGAACCATCAGCTAAAGGGAGTGATAGGAAAATATTTTGTTGAATGCAATGGGAAGGCGAAAAACGACACGCCTTGGCGAAGCAACTCTAAGATTCGGTAAGGCTAATCAAGTCTGCAATCAAATCCAAGAGCAGGGGCAGAGAAAAACATTAAAATACTTTTTAGGGCAGAGAAACGTTAAAATACTTTTTAGCTATTGATTGAAGTAACTGGTAATTAGTAGCAGGAGCAACAATTGTAGTAAGAACCTACCTAGGCATATTTTCTCTCTTTCCTATCACATGGCACATTGAATAACTTTATAGTACAAATACATTCACATATGTTATTTTAAATTATCATGTGATGGAGGTTCTCGTTATTTCGAATCTTTGGTCGGAACCTTCATTTTGTGTTATTAAATGCACATGGTATTCAGTTATCTCCATTATGGTGAGAAGACTTTGATCTTGATATATCAGATTTAAGCCTCCTACACCATAGGAGGTCCTCCTTTTGGTGATATTCACTCATATGTCATTCTAAATTATCATGTCATGGAGGCGATGGGTATTTCAAATCTTTGGTTGGAACCTTCATTTTGCGTTAAATTCACATGGTATTCAGTTATCTCCATTATTACCAGTAGCAATGCACAAGCACTTTCTATTAAATGCACATGCTATTTTCTTTTGTATCATGTCATTTTGTGGTCATTAACAATCAGATGGATGAAATTGATCTTGTTTTGTGCATCATGGATTTTCCTCAACTGAATGAGTAGAAACATAAGTGTGTAATGTAGTAGCCCCTCTATTCCATTGTTATAAATATTATAGTTTTTCAATCTTCTGACCTGATCGTAACAGCTGTTTAAAAGGAAGTGATCACATCACTATTTAGATTTTACTTTTTTGTATGCTTAAACATAAGATTAGTTTGTCCCCTTTCTTTTTACCCTTCATGCTAACATAATAAATACATATTTGAACTGAATCGGTTGTATTACATATGCCACGAAGGATGTCGCTGCTTGAAGCTCAATTTCCATCAGCCCCTCTTTTAATTCACTTGCATTGTTTCAGCTTTGCATTGTACTTCTTTGACGAATTACCTCATCCAATCGGCTTTAATTCGGAGCGTCAGTCTTACTAATTATCATTGCCTTAACTTTTCATATGAACCTCTTACAGGAAACAAGGACTCCTATTTGTCTGTAGTACTGCCCATGAGACTCAACCTTGTTTTACCTTAATTATCATGGTGTGCCTGTTTTTAGAATAGCTCACCATTTTGTTAGTGGCAATAAAATGCATCTTTAGGCACACCTATAGCGCACATGTGATGATGTACAGATGAAAGAAAGATCTTAGAAGTTGAGAAGCCGAGAGCTGGAGGAATAAGGAGAAGCTAAAAAGACAGAAGAAGTCAGAGCATGTGGAGCTGTTGGGCAAGCAGAGTTCTATCTGGGTATTTAGGTAGATGAGGATAAAAGGGAAAAGGTAAATGTTGACGATATAGCTACTCAATGCTGAGAATGTTGCCTGCATACTTTGTTGCCTATATATCATTGGCTTTGTATTGATCCAGGCAAGAACAATCAGATGGAACAAGTTTGCTACGGGTGGGTGTGCATCAAGTTGCTTCGTTGCCGGCGGCGAGTAATCTCACACATGTTTATGGTGCATATGTACCGGAAAATTCAAATGGTACTACCCGATGTGCCTTTCATACGAAACAGTTTATGCTTATGGGTGTTCATCTTTGTTTCTGTATACAGCTTACGGCTTTTTTGTTGATCCCTTCCCTGTAGGTTCTGATCATACGTACGAGGGGAATCAGGTAGGGCTTGATGCGCCTTTCATACGAAATGTTGATGAGAATTACCCAAGTAGTCCAAGTATGAGGCTGTGCGGATATAGTAATCATAATTTTCAGTGGCATCGGCATGTTCTAATAAATAAGATGGGAAGTTCAGAATAATGTAACATCGGCATGTTCTAATAAATAAAATAAGAGAAGGTTGGGTATACTGAAGCAGACCCCTTATAATTATGAACGGTTTATAAAGTTGAAGGATGAAACTTGAACGAACACAATTCTAAGGTTTGTAAAGTGAAGCCAAAGACAAGTTCGAGGGGTAATGTGGACTTCTCTCAAACTATATTATTAGAGGACAATGAGGGTCTTGAAGACAATGAAAGCGATCAGTTTCTGCTGGTTTTGTTTTGTTGTAGGCGAAGTTCTTAATTATAATTATCAATGTGTTTGTTTTTCTTAAGGACGCAGTGACATGCAAGGCGAGGGAAATTGAAGCCAAAACATGCAGGACGGCCAGGAGTGTGCCATTTTTTCTATGACAGGTTAGTGATTTTATCCTTTTTGTATTTTTTACATTGCTAGGTACAGTAGTTTATATGAAATGATTTGTTAATGGTAGGGGGTGGTTCTTCAATCTTCAGGGAATCAAGTGGTAGCATCAGATACTGACATGCATGGAAGGTAGCAGTATATGTATTTGTAGCAAATCATCATCGCCCATAAATAAATCATCTCTTGCCCGCTTCCTCTGTCCGGTTGTCAACTCAAATTGCTTTGGTTCACAAGTTCGTTTCATCGTACATCTAGGTACACTAGAACTGAGAGACTACTTTCCTTGAATGGCTCATGCGAGTAAACTGACAATAGTATTCATCCAAGATGCAGTAGTATATGTATCTTCATAGAGATGTAGATGCATAGATAGTTCAATAGTGCACATGTTCATTGACAGGGATGTAGATGTAGTATACAACCGAGGTTACATTGACAAGTTGGTCCATGATGCTCCCAGGAAAAAGAAAATATGATATATTGTTTCACACTATCATCCATAGTGAAACTTGTATTTAATATTTCTTTGTTTTGCAATGCTGAATATTTTGGGAACACACAGTAAGATGTAATCTACGGATTCACCAAATCAGCTTGAACATTGTTATCATGCTTCGTATGATTTGGTAATGATTTCAGAACATGGAATGGGGCAAATAAAGTTGAAACCATGTACTGTTCCTCACAAAAAAAATAGTTAATGTCGAGAGGTTTCATACTGACATTATTTCTTACCAACTAATGGTGCATTACTCCTGCCATGATAACAGCAGCTAACTACTCCATGATCACAGCAGTAAACATTGATAAGAGTACAAGCATTGGAGGAGTACTCACCACGTTCGAGGAAGTCGTCATCATGGTGGTGGTGGTCGAGGAAGTCGTAGGTGCTGGTGGCATCATCACGGAGCAGTTACCATCTTCTCCTCGACTTAAAATGTAGTACTCCATGTACTCCCACTTGTTAACTTTTTGAAATGCAGATCCACTCCAAGAATGTGCTCTGAAATGGAAGTAACATGGAGTATACTCTAAAAATCAGTATGGTTTGAGCCCACTAGATCAATCAAAGTTCTCCAGCATGATAAAAATAATACTACAGCATGAGTATTGCAGCAGAATCAGTTTGGTTTGAGCCAAGCAAGAGTACTAAAATCCTAACAAAAAGAATACTACAACATGACAAACATGATTTCAGAGATGTTGATTTCAGTACTTACAACCCATTGATAAACATGATTTTCAGAAATGTTGATTTCAGTTAAACTACAATATTTACTCCAAGCAAATACTCTAAGAAACAATACTCATGTAGTACAAATACTCTAGGGGGAATGTACTCCTAAGTACTGAAAGTGTACTCCTATGAGTACTGATGATTTCAGAGATGTTGATTTCAGTACTTACAACCCATTGATAAACATGATTTTCAGAAATGTTGATTTCAGTTAAACTACAATATTTACTCCAAGCAAATACTGTAAGAAACAATACAAGTACTCCTACAGTACTGAAAGTACTCCTGTAGTACAAATACTCTAGGGGGAATGTACTCCTAAGTACTGAAAGTGTACTCCTGTGAGTACTGAGTTTACTAAATTCAGAGGCATCAAAATGCTCACACCCAAGTTCAGTCATCTACACATGGAGTAGTGCAACCGAGTGGTCTTTACCATGCCCGAATCGATGAGTGGTAGTGGTAGTAGCAGCCGCATTGTACAGGAGCAGCAGCAGCCTTTCCAATCTACTCCCGCGGCAGAGAGCAGTTCTTGACCACAGTACATCTACATCCATATTCCATCCACATCAACAATCACAATCACAATCAGCTCCAAAATCTCTCCTTGCCTTTCCCCGAATCCTAGGCTCCAGAGATTGGAAAGGTGTGGGGAAAATTAAGGATGATAACCTTGCAGGTCAAGCATGGGGAGCTCGACTTCGCGCTTGACCTGGGCGCAGGTGATGGGGCACTCGTAGCGGCGGAGGAGTACCAGCAGCGTCGGAGATGGCAGCGTCCAACACGGCGCTCCTCCTTGCAGGTCGATGGCGGCGAGGAGCGCTAGCATCCGTCGCCGCCTTCCTCGAGCAGGACAAGGCCGCCGTGCCCGCGCTTCTCACGCTCCTACTCGACCTCGCTAAAATATCCAACTTTGGCTCGACTGTGACGCAGAGGATGCGGGCAAGAGGGAGAGGCGACGCAGACGAGAAGGCCCGGCGGCGACGCCTGAGGAGAAGGGCGGCGACGCGGTTGATTCGCCGACGCGAGTGAGGGGGAGGTGCGTCGCCGCCGCGGGCTAGGGATTTGGTGGACTGGGTGAGCGAGGGGAACGAGCGTGAAGAGGCGACTGAGTGAGTGGGTGAGTGAGTGAGCGAGGGGAAAAACTGGAAACCACAGAAATTTTGTAACGTTCCAAGAAATGTACTACAAAACCTTCGACATTCAAAGTACCAACATTTATTTTTTTTATCACTATATTTAAAATAATACTCCCTTTGTAAACTAATATAAGAACGTTTAGATCACTAAAATAGTGTTCTAAACGCTCTTATATTAGTTTACGGAGGGAGTACTAATTTAGGAAATGCAGAAATATGTCTGGCTATTATGTTTTTTATGCTCTGGTGGAATGATAAAGAATTAGTTCGTCCGGTTAACACCATGAGTATTTTCCGTTGCATATTTTAAGTCCTTCGACATGAAGCTCCGTTACACGTTGCTTGTGCAAGATGCGTATATAAGCTAACGAAGAAGTTTTTTTTTATTATACTTGCTCAAATATCATGTGAATCAAGCTAAAAACAACATTCATGATATTTTACGAGAATTTTTTTAACTTTGAAAACAACAGGAGTCTCCTACTATTATATATTACTCAAAATAAAGTACTGGTTAATTACATGGCCAAGAAGCAAATAAAAAGAAAGGAACTATGATTTACAGAGATAGGTTTGGGATAAAGCTATCAAGAAAGGAGACCAATTTAGGATTAACTTTGAATTTGAGATTTTCCAAGTCAGCTTTGAGTGCTCTTTTCCAATCATACAGGGATGCAGCAATCTTGTCAAAGTAGCATCTGTTCCTTTGTTTCCAAATGTTCCAGGCGGCCGGGACTTTGATTGCATTGAACAATAGGTGTGGCCATGAATACTTCACTGCATCAAACATCTCCTGAAGCTCCAAGTTGGTATCCCATTGAATATGAAGGTGCACTCAAAGAATGGGTGTTTGTTCGTTTCTAGTGGGTGTTGCACAAAAGACATGAGTGACTTCAATATCAAAATGTCTCCGGTGGAGCATGTCCCTTATGTTGACTCTGTCCATTAACACCAGCCAGGTGAACACTTTAAGTTTCATGATACACTTTGTCTTCCAGATCATTGTGATGTATGCGGGTGGCTGCAGTTCTCTGAAGAAGAAGTTGATGAATTTCTTGGGCCGAAACTGAACATCTCCCCAACAAGTAATCCATTCATCAGCCATCATTGGTTCCAAGTATAGATCATTCATATGATTCTGCAGATATGTTAATTCATGTAGCGCCTCGATTGATAGAGTGAGGTAAAAGTTTTTAGAAGCCCGTGGTCTATCTTGGAATTGCACTATAGAAATATCCTCCTCCCTTGTGAAAGAGAACATGTGTGGCAGCTTGTTGGAAAGGGGTTCGTCATCGATCAGAATATCTTTTCATAGAAGATTGTGTCGCCAGCTCTAGGGATGCAAGTTGTAACCCCTTTGTATATGTCCATCAACGAGAACACATCGTTCTGTATATCTTTCCATAAAAGAATTGTGTGAAAATTTCTTAAACGCAACAACTAGATATTAATTTATAATAGAATTTTAGTTGGATCATCGCTTTATATGTATACATCATTAATTTATCATTCTTTATCAATTTACATTGCAAGTGAATTGGACTACGATAAACACCCAATTGTGCCCATGCTATCTTGTTTCTACATGTGAAATTTGACATGCATTATGTTTACATAATTCCAGCAAAATATTTTCGTGGCACGTGACAAGGCACCGACATTCCCATGCTATATTATCTCTACATGTGAAATTAAACAGTCATTATGTTTATACAACTCAACAAAAATATTTCAAAAGCCCGTGGCAACGCACGGGCACTCTACTAGTCCTATTTGGTTTGCAGGATTTGTAAAATGCACCAACGTGCCATCTTTGATCTGACATGATTAACACGGGCATTTTATTACAATCTAGAAACATGTAGCCTTCTTCACAAGAGGTTTGATTGGATAAAAAAAAACCTAAGAAAACTAGTACAAATGAATCCAAAGGAGAAATGCTTATGGATTTTAACCATATGAATCAAGCAACCAATATGGGGTGGGGGGTGTATGTCCTGAAATCCTCCAAAATTCCTTCAGAAATCGTACTAGTACATTGTCATTGTAAACTTGGGAAAACGTGCAAAAATTTGAACTCCCTTGTGGTTAACATTTAACAGGAAAGGAACATCACCTCGATATACAACTTCTTCAAGCACGGAAAGCATCTCAGACAACTAACAACTTGGTCCAGGTTGGGGCCGACAGATTCTAGTGCCAAGACCTTCACTGTGCCCAGAATCTGGGTGAAGCTTTGTTGGATGACAGATGAACATACATCTTCAAAACTAGAAATAATGTTGATATCAAGAAGGAGAGGTATAAGGCGACTGTTGTACCAGAAAATAGTAGTATTTGACAGACAAGTAGCCCACCACTGTCAATTTTGGTGGAGAAATGACATTGATTCTTGTTGGACCTTGTTGATCAACTACAAGTAATCTCTCAAGTGAAGGTGTGTCCTCAATGACCATATTGTGGTCTACCTTTTGTGATCTCTCGTTGCAGCACCAACAACACACATAAATAGTCTGGAGAGTCCTGGAGGTGATGTGCAAGGTACTCGACCAATTCATCGCCTGAAGACGAAGGAACTCGAGTGTAGTACAACCGCAGAGCAGGCGCTCCATGTCATCCTTTGGGATGCAGACGGCGACGAGCTCGAGGTGCTTCATTCGTGGTAGAAAAAGAGCAGGCGCGTCATTAAGGGGGGATGGTAGTTCATGAACTTGGCGAGGTGCAGCGTGGGCGCGAAGCGGGGCGCGGACATTGGCATCAAGCGCATATGCCCATCATTAAAACTGAGCTTCTCGAGCTGATCTATGGCAAGGGATCGGAACAACCCATCAAGCTTGGCTCGGTCCTTGCTATTGAAACGGAACTTTCCTGTGATAAGGCCTTTGATTGGGCCATGGTGACTGCCGAGGATCTGGGAGAACGCATCCAAGCTTTGGCGATAGCCATGGCAGAGCTCGTGGGCGTCGAGGAGGTCGACAGGGGTGAGAAGCCATAGGGGGCGCCACTGTCGGGAAAGGGCCGCTGTCCTCGCCCGATATTTGATTGGGAGGAGGGATATGATGACTATCAACATATCATCCGGGAGGTTGTTGATGAAGTCTAGGCCTGCTGAAGTCGCTTGCGGTTCTTTCTCGACCCGCCTCCGCTTGTTGGCAGCCTCGTCGTCGGCAGCGACGGAAACCTCTGTCTCCATATTCACACCGTGGTCCGGTGCTTCAGCAGCCCCGACGTCACCACTCCCTCCGATGGGGCGCTTCGACGGCATCGTCATACACCGACGGCTTTGAGGACTCAGAGCGGCGTCGAGGATGCGGGCGGAGAGAGAAGATCGTGTGTGTGGCGAGTATGGGGGGTGCGGCCGCTCGACCGCGCCATTAATACAGACCAGTGGGAGCGACGCGGGCGGTGGTCCAAGGCTGTCTCGCTTCCCGGTGAGAACGACTGTGTAATCTCTATGAATGAAATCTATGCTTAATTACTAAATTTTAGTTGCAAAAAATAGATAGTGCTATTGATTTTTAGCTGCATATTTTGAAAAATCGCAGTGTCTCTTGGCTTAGCGCCGAAGTCTGGCTTTAATTTGCATACTATAATCTGAACTGTTTGCGTTGAAGAAATGCACAGATCATGCATTGAACAGCTTGCACGCTTCCCGGTGAGCCTGCGCACCGGGCTGCGCTCGCACGCCTCCCGTTCAGTCAAGCAGCTGTCCACACGGCACCTCCTATAGCCATTAAAACCAAGACACGTGGGGTCACGTGAATGGTTAACAGAACACACATGGTTTGAATTGGTACAAACGTTTGAGATATTAAAGTGGCAGCTATTTTTTCAAAATGCCTTTGTTGGCTGTTATTAGAGTGCGCCTTCTCTCAAAATGGACACGAAAAATACCACAACATGTCGGGTGCCATTCCATGATAGCGTGCCAAGTTTCATGAATTTTAGACGAGTTTTGGATTTACTAGAATTTAACAGCCATGTATCTCAACGTTTTGCCGGCAATCAACAGTCCCCTCGTGTTTGAAATTCATTCCCATTTCTTGCATGGGACCTAAGCATGCAGCCAAGGACACATATTTGATTTTTCAACCAATTTATATGCACTGGAGCATGTGCATGTATTTCGAATTTGAATTATGCACATAAAATGCCTAAAAAACCTAGTTAATGTATAAAAATGTCCAAACGAACCCCGAAAAATTCCAAAACTTAACACAACACTCCTGTTGTTCTATGTTGGCACTAGAATTTTTTTGAAAGCAATAAGAGGCAACGGATATCGCTTCATCCTCAAAGGTGGCACGTTCCGTACCGAAACCATCAGTCTTGTTGTGAGAAGCTTATACCCAAACCTGCCCCAAATGGGACAAAAAATTTACCACGGCATGTTGATGCCGTTCCATGATAGCATGCCAAGTTTCATGAATTTCAGATGAGTTTTGGATTTACTAGAATTTAAAAACCAGGTATCTCAATGTTTGCGGCCGAGCGACGGTGGCAGGGTGTTTGAAATTCATTCCCATTTTTGCATGGGACCTAAGCATGGAACAAAGGACAAAAATTTGATTTTTCAACCTGTTTATATGCACTAGAGCATGTGCATGTAGTTCAAATTTGAATTATGCACCTGAAATGCCTACAAAACCAAGTTAATGTATAAAAATGTCCCAACGAACCCCCAAAATTCAAAAATTAAACACAACACTCCTGTTGTTCTATGTTGACACTAGAAAATTTTTGAAAGCAATAAGAGGCAACGAATATTGTTTCGTCCCCAAAGGTGGCACGTTCCCTACCGAAACCATCACGCTTGTTCTGAGAAGCTCTGGTTTGTGAGAAGCCTATACCCAAACCTACCCCAAATGGGACAAAAATTTTACCACGGCATGTTGATGCCGCTCTATGATAGCATGCCAAGTTTCATGAATTTCAAATGAGTTTTGGATTTACTATAATTTAAAAACCAGGTATCTCAATGTTTGCGGCCGAGTGACGGTGGCAGGGTGTTTGACATTCATTCCCATTTCTTGCATGGGACCTAAGCATGCACCCAAGGACAAAGATTTAATTTTTCAACCAATTTACATGCACTAGAGCATGTGCATGTAGTTCAAATTTGAATTATGCACATAAATGCATTGAAAACTCAGTTAATGCATAAAAATGTCCAAACGAACCCCGAAAAATCACAAAAATTGACACAACACTTCTATTGTTCTATGTTAACACGAGAAACTTTTTGAAAGCAATAAGAGTCAACGGATATCGTGTCATCCCCAAAGGTGGGACATTCCCTACCGAAACCATCATGCTTGTTGTGAGAAGCATATACCCAAACCTGCCCCAAATGGGAAAAAAATTACCACAACATGTTGATGCCGCTCCATGATAGCATGCCTAGTTTCATGAATTTCAGACGAGTTTTGGATTTACTAGAATTTAAAAGCTAGGTATCTCATTGTTTTGTCGGCAATCAACGGTGCCTTGGTGATTGAAATTCATTACCATTTATTGCATGGGACCTAAGCATGAACCCAAGGAAACAGATTTGATTTTTCAACCAATTTATATGCACTGGAGCATGTGCATTGTCACGCCCAATATGCGACCCTATCCTAAAGGAACTCGAAGGTCCCACCAAGGATAGAAGCGCGTATTGGAGACGCTTTTGCAAGGTGGATATCATTACATCGTACCATTACATAATAGTTGGGTATACATACAAGAGGCATAGAATGTCACATGAATACAACAACATCATAGATAAGAGCAACATCCAACTATGGATAAAACACAAACAGAAACTCAAACGACATCCACCTTGCTAGCCTAGGCTGCCGACCAGGAACCTATCCCCTGAACGACGAAGTAGAAGAAAAACTCAAAACAAGCAAGCATTGCTCTCACGTCATGATCATTGCATTACCTGTACCTGCAACTGTTGTTCTAGTAATCTGTTAGCCACGAGGACTCAGCAATCCCATTACCATGGGTATCAAGACTAGCAAAGCTTAATAGGTATGGAATGGATAAGTGGTGGGGTTGCAGCAGCGTCTAAGCATGATTTGGTGGCTAACTTACGAATACAAGAATAAGATGAGAAGCTACGCAAACGGTCGCAAACTAGTAATGATCAAGAAGTGATCCTGAAACTACTTACGTCCAAACATAACCCAAACCGTGTTCACTTCCCGGACTCCGCCGAGAAGAGACCATCACGGCCACACACGCGGTTGATGCATTTTAGTTAAGTCAAGTGTCAAGTTCTCTACAACCAGATATTAACAAATTCCCATCTGCCACATAGCCGCAGGCACGGCCCTCGAAAGTTTATACCCTGCAGGAGTGTCCCAACTTAGCCCATTATAAGTGTCGGTGTCAAAACCAGCGGATCTCGGGTAGGGGGTCTCGAACTGTGCGTCTAAGGTCGATGGTAACAGGAGACGGGGGACATGATGTTTACCCAGGTTCGGGCCCTCTCCATGGAGGTAATACCCTACTTCATGCTTGATTGATCTTGATGAATATGAGTATTACAAGAGTCGATCTACCACGAGATCTTAATGGCTAAAACCCTAGAAGTCTAGCCTATGGGATTATGATCGTCCCTTATGGACTGAACCCTCCGGTTTATATAGGCACTGTAGGGTGCTAGGGTTGTACAAAGTCGGTTACAGAGAAAGGAACCTACATATCCGAATCGCAAAGCTTGTCTTCCACGCAAAGGAGAGTCCCATCCGGACACGGGAAGAAGTCCTCTATCTTGTATCTTCATAGCCCAACAGTCCGACCCATGTTAATAGTCCGGCCGTCCGAGGACCCCTTAATCCCGGACTCCCTCAGTAGCCCCTGAACCAGGCTTCAATGATGAGGTGTCCGGCATGCAGATTGTCTTCGACATTGCAATGCGGGTTCCTTCTCCGAATACTCCAGAATAGTCTTCGAACACAAGAATCGTGTCCGGCTCTGCAAAACAAGTTCTACACACAACCGTAGAGAGTATAATACTCCACGAATCCAATCTGCTTTTCATAGCATGACATGACGTCACCGCCTGGTCATTATTCAAACTGTTTTAAAGTCTGCCGCTTCATATTTCGAGGTGCAATTTTATTTGCACGGCTTGTCAAAGCAGAGATTGTTGGGGAACCTAGTAATTTCAACAGTTTTCCTACGCACACGCAAAGATCATGGTGATGCATAGCAACGAGAGGGGAGAGTGTATCTTCATACCCTTGAAGACCGCTAAGCGGAACATTTATCAACGCGGTTGATGTAGTCGTACACCTTCACGATCTGCCCCGATCAAGTACCAAACGTACGACACCTCCTCGTTCAGCACACGTTCAGCTTGATGACGTCCTCGCCTTCTTGATCCAGCAAGACGGGCGAAGTAGTAGATGAGTTCCAGCAGCACGACGGCGTGGTGACGGTGTTGGTGAAGAACAATCTCCGCAGGGCTTCGCCTAAGCACTACGGAAACTATGACGGAGGATAAACTAGAGGGGACGGGGTTGCCGGCACACGGCTTGGTGTTTCTTGATGTGTCTTTGGTGCTAGCCCCGCCCCTCTATTTATATGTTGAGCCCTGGGGTCGAAACTTGGAGCAAAAGCCTCCTCAAAGTCGGGTTTGCCCGAAAGGCAAGAGTCCCACTCAGACTCCAGGATCAAACGCCACAATCCTTGGCGTCTGGCCCAGGGCCATACGCCAGGGTATCCGGCGTTTGGCCCTCTGGCCTCCGCAAAACTCCTTTTGCACCGACTTATAGCCCCGTGGGCCTGACCCCTTGGCCTAACCATATCATCCAATATATGAATCTTTACCTCCGGACCATTCCGAAGCTCCTCGTCATGTTCGTGATCTCATCCAGGACTCCGAACAACATTCGGTCACCAACATACATAACTCATATAATACTATATCGTCAATGAACGTTAAGCGTGCAGACCCTATAGGTTCGAGAACTATGTAGACATGACCGAGACACCTCTCTGGTCAATAACCAATAGCGGAACCTGGATGCCCATATTGGCTCCTACATATTCTACGAAGATCTTTATCGGTCGAACCGCATAACAACATACGTTGTTCCCTCTGTCATCGGTATGATACTTTCCCGAGATTCGATCGTCGGTATCTCAATACCTAGTTCAATCTCGATACCAGCAAGTCTCTTTACTCGTTATGTAATGCATCATCCCGCAACTAACTCATTAGTCACATTGCTTGCAGGGCTTATAGTGATGTACATTACCGAGAGGGCCAGAGATACCTCTCCGACAACCGGAGTGACAAATCCTAATCTCGAAATACGCCAACTCAACATGTACCTTCGGAGACACCTGTAGAGCTCCTTTATAATCACCCAGTTACGCTGTGACGTTTGGTAGCACACAAAGTGTTCCTCCGGTAAACGGGAGTTGCATAATCTCATAGTCATAGGAACATGTATAAGTCATGAAGAAAGCAATAGCAACATACTAAACGATCAAGTGCTAAGCTAACGGAATGGGTCAAGTCAATCACATCATTCTCCTAATGATGTGATCCCGTTAATCAAAAGACAACTCATGTCTATGGCTAGGAAACTCAACCATCTTTGATCAACGAGCTAGTCAAGTAGAGGCATACTAGTGACATTATGTTTGTCTATGTATTCACACATGTATTATGTTTCCAGTTAATACAATTCTAGCATGAATAATAAACATTTATCATGAAATAAGGAAATAAATAATAACTTTATTATTGCCTCTAGGGCATATTTCCTTCAGTCTCCCACTTGCACTAGAGTCAATAATCTTGTTCACATCACCATGTGATTTAACACCAACATTCACATCTGTATGTGATTAATACCCATAGTTCACATCGTCATGTGATCAACACCCAAAGGGTTTACTAGATTCAATAATCTAGTTCACATTGCTATGTGATTAACACCCAAAGAGTACTAAGGTATGATCATGTTTTGCTCGTGAGAGAAGTTTAGTCAACGGGTCTGTTACATTCAGAGCCGTATGTATTTTGCAAATATTCTATGTCTACAATGCTCTGCACGGAGCTACTCTAGCTAATTGCTCCCACTTTCAATATGTATCCAGATTGAGACTTAGAGTCATATGGATCGGTGTAAAAGCTTGCACCGATGTAACTCTTTACGATGGGCTCTTTTATCACCTCCATAATTGAGAAATATTTCCTTAGTCCTCACTAAGGATATTCTTGACTGCTGTCCAGTGATCTACTCTTAGATCAAAATTGTACTCCCTTGCCAAACTCAGAACAAAGTATACAATAGTTTTGGTACACAACATAGCATACTATATAGAACCTATGACTGTGCATAGGGAATGATTTTTCATTCTCTTTCTATTTTCTGCCATGGTCGGGTTTTGAGTCTTACTCAACTTCACACCTTGCAACACAGGCAAGAACTCCTTCTTTGACTGTTCCATTTTGAACTACTTCAAAAACTTATCAAGGTATGTACTCATTGAAAAATCTTATCAAGCGTCTTGATCTATCTCTATAAATCTTGATGCTCAATGTGTAAGCAGCTTCACCGAGGTCTTTTATTGAAAAACTTTTATTCAAGTATCCTTTTATGCTATCCAGAAATTCTATATCATTTCCAATCAATAATATGTCGTCCACATATAATATCAGAAATGCTACAAATCTCCCACTCACTTTCTTGTAATTACAGGCTTCTCCAGAAGTCTGTAAAAAACCATATGCTTTGATCAAACTATCAAAGCGTTTATTCTAACTCCGAGAGGCTTGCACCAGTCCATAAATGGATCGCTGGAGCTTGCACACTTTTTTAGCACCTTTCGGATCTACAAAACCTTCTGGTTGCATCATATACAACTCTTCTTCCAGAAATCCATTCAGGAATGTAGTTTTGACATCCATTTGCCAAATATCATAATCATAAAATGCGGCAATTGCTAACATGATTCGGACAGACTTAAGCATCGCTACGGGTGAGAAGGTCTCATCGTAGTCAACCCCTTGAACTTGTCGAAAACCTTTCGCAACAAGTCCAGCTTTGTATATAGTAACACTACTATCAGTGTCCGTCTTCCTCTTGAAGTCCATTTATTCTCTATGGCTTACCGATCATCGGGCAAGTCCACCAAAGTCCACACTTCGTTCTCATACATGGATCCCATCTCAGATTTCATGGCCTCAAACCATTTCGTGGAATCTGGGCTCATCATCTCTTCCTCATAGTTCGTAGGTTTATCATGGTCTAGTAACATGACTTCCAGAATAGGATTACCGTACCACTCTCGTGCGGACCGTACTCTGGAAGACCTACGAGGTTCTGTAGTAACTTGATTTGAAGTTTCATGATCATCATCATTTGCTTCCTTGCTAATTGGTGTAGGCATCACTAGAACTGATTTCAGTGATGAACTATTTTCCAATTCGGGAGAAGGTACTATTACCTCATCAAGTTCTACTTTTCTCCCACTCACTTCTTTCGAGAGAAACTCCTTTTCTAGAAAGGATCCATTAGCAACAAATATTTTGCCTTTGGATCTGTGATTAGAAGGTGTACCCAAAATTCTCCTTTGGGTATCCTATGAAGACGCATTTCTCCGATTTGGGTTCGAGCTTATCAGGTTGAAACTTTTTCACATAAGCATCGCAACTCCAAACTTTAAGAAACGACACCTTAGGTTTATTGCTAAACCATAGTTCATACGGTGTCGTCTCAACGGATTTATATGGTGCCCTATTTAACGTGAATGCAGCTATCTCTAATGCATAACCTCAAAACGATATTGGTAAATCGGTAAGAGACATCATTGATCGCACCATATCAAATAAAGTGTAGTTATGATGTTCGGACACACCGTTACGCTGTGGTGTTCTAGGTGGCATGAGTTTGTGAAACTATTCCACATTATTTTAACTGAAGGCCAAACTCATAACTCAAATATTCATCTCGACGGTTAGATTGCAGAAACTTTATTTTCTTGTTATGGTGATTTTCCACTTCACTCTGAAATTCTTTGAACCTTTCAACTGTTTCAGACTTATGTTTCATCAAGTAGATATACCCATATCTGCTCAAATCATTTGTGAAGGTCAGAAAATAACGATACCCGCCACGAGCCTTAATACTCATTGGTCTGCATACATCAGTATGTATTATTTCCAACAAGTCAGTAGCTCGTTCCATTGTTCCGGAGAACGGAGTTTTAGTCATCTTGCCCAAAAGGCACGGTCGCAAGCATCAAGTGATTCATAACCAAGTGATTCCGAAAATCCATCTTTATGGAGTTTCTTCATGCGCTTTACACCGATATGACCCAAACGGCAGTGCCACAAATAAGTTGCACTATCATTATTAACTTTGCATCTTTTGGCATCAATATTATGAATATGTGTATCACTACGATCGAGATCCAACAAACTATTTTCATTGGGTGTATGCCCATTCACTACTAGGGAAAAAGCCTATACACAGAATCTTACCAGCAACGCTCCTCAAAATACGATGCTACTGCTATTTAGCAGCAGCGCGTGATAGCAAAACGCGCTGCTGAAAGCAACATAGCAGTAGTGCGTCCACCACAAACCGCGCTACTACTCTAATTGCCATGACCTCGCCCCCCGCTAGTTATAGCAGTAGCGCCCTATAATGAACCGCGCTACTGCTATGGAAGTTAGCAGCAGCGCGCTTAGTAGAAAACCGCTACTGCTAAGATCAGCCCACAAGTTTAGTCCCACCTCGCTCCGTGAACAGGGTGTTTACCACCTTAAATATGTTATTTCTGAAACTATCACAACCAGTTGGTCTTCACTGAACTCTATGTGTAAAATTTGTGGCTGCAATATGAGTCCTCTCCGGTTCCTACCGAAGAGGACTCATATTGACAATTTAGATTGTACACAAAAAGATCATTGATGGCCAATGTATTTTTGCATTGACATATTTTTGTATAGTTACACTTAGCAGTAGCGGTTTATATGCAAAGCGCTACTGCTATTCAGATTATCTATAGCGCGTTTTGGCAAACGCGCTACAACTATCCCTACCTTATCCCCACGCGCATGACCTCTCTCTCACTCACACTCTCACTCTCGCCCGCGTGTCCATAACCGTCGTCGTGCGTCGCCGCCGCCGCCGCCTTCGTCCGTCCGCCGCCGAGGTACTCCCCTCCTTCCGTCCCTCCTCCGTCCTCCTTGCACATCCTCCCTCCGCCTGCGGCCGCCCCTCCCTCCTCCGCCGCCGCCCTCCTCCCTCCGCCTACGGCCGCCCCTCCCCCCTCCTTCGCCGACAACCCTCCTCCCACCGCCCTCGACCTCGCCGCCCCTAGCTACCTCTCCGTCGCCCCCACCCCCTGCCACTAGTTAGTACTAGATTTAGTAGTAGTAGATGTTAATTTAGGGTTCATAGCTAGTACTAGATGTTGCTTAGTTAGTACTAGATTTTTAGTAGTAGTAGATGTTAATTACTAGTAGTGATGGTACTAGTTAACTAGGGCAGTATGATTAATAGTAGTTGTAGTTGAACTACTTTAGGTGTAGCTGAACTAGTTTAGTAAGTAAATTAATAAACTAGTTGAATTAATAGAACTAATGTATTTTTAGTAAGATAATTAATATAACTAGTTGAACTACTTTATTTTTAGAAAGAACTAGTTTTTTTTCTATTTATAGTAAGTTTATATTTAGTAAGAACTAGTTGAATTAATAAAACTAGTTGAACATGTCATATTTGTTGTTATTTTTTAGTTTAAGCAATTATTCGGGATGTATTAGCGATAACTTATACGGTTTCAGGTGACCACCGTCATCCCCGTCACCGACCCCCTCCGACATCCCCGCCGTCGTCCCAGTCACTGACCCCCTCCGACATCGAGGTGAGACCAGCCAAATATCCTTGTATATCTTGTGTTGTTGCTCAAATAGGATATGTGGTTGCCCAAGTGGCCGTTCATGTTCAGTTTACATCTCCGAGTGGCCTATGTTTTGCCGGTGTGTTGATTAATTTCCGTTCCGGCAAATTTCAGGCGCTCGATATGTCCTTTTTTAGCAAAGGTCATGCCGGATTTTTTCGTGAATTCTAGCATGACTTGTGCTAGAATATGTACAAGTTTAATCTTTGAATTATGAATGTAGGAAATGTCGTCCTCGGACGACGACAGTCTCCCGAGGGAGTGCAGCTGGTGCCACGACGATCGAGGTATGTGCGACAGGTTCATTGAGCTGGACAAAGATCGGCGCTTCAACATTATGCTCGAGGAGACCTTCGATTGTGAAACGGTACGCAACAACGACAAGTGTTTTTTTCGTAATTAAGCATGACTTCAACTATTTCAACGTCTATTTTTCATATTTTACAATTCGACTAGCTTATCCCATGCCATGCAAGACGCTATGTCTTGGAGAGGATGGGTTTTGAAGACCATGAAAATTTTGAAACAAAGAAAATACACCTAAGGACCCATCATGATATGGATTTTGAAGTAAATCTGTGCAATGCTCAGAGCGTAACCCATTTTGGTTGCCAAAATTGGGAAGCACTTTGCAAAATGTATGGTTTTTATGAGGGTATGATTGTCACCATGGATCTTGGTGATCCTGACATCGAGCAAGACAATATGGACATTTGGGTCCTTGTTGATACGCTTCCGATTGTACCGCTATGTGAGTTTCTCAAACATAGTTATTAACTAATTTATATTGTTTATTTCAAAATAGTTGATAGCTTATTTCCATTGACAGCTTATTTTGATTCTTCAAAGACTGTGCGGAAGATGGTAGATAAAACCCACTACACCGATGGCATCGAATTAATGTATAAGGAGAAAAATCATCTGATCGCATTTTGTACTCTTCTCGAGAATTACAATAACTATTATCGAACTCCTCCAAATTATGGTGAATACGTGCCACTAGTGCATGTGTTGAACCACGGTAACTTCTCTGGAGATACCCTGGTAAGATTCTTTACTATTACGACATCCGTGCATCTTTTGCATACTTCTAAAACTAGTACATCATTGCTAACTATGAAGTTATTATTATGTTTTTCAACAGAAACTCCCGATGGATTGTGTGCCTCATCTGATGTCTCTGAATGGTCGCCTCTCAGTTCTGAACATACTGCCAGGTAAATCTAGGGACCTCACCTATGCATATTGGATTTCTAAAACCGGTGAACACATGATCATTAAAGAATGAAAGAAATGTATGGACATTCGCAAGGAGGTTCTTGGAAGTAACATTCAGCGAAAGGCAAGAATTGGAGACAGGCTAATCTCCATTCTCCATAATGGAGAGCCAGGGGCTATCTTGTTTTTTGCTATTTTACCTTAGAAAATGTAGTAGGTCTTAATCGAATGTAGTAGGTCCTATGAGGTACAATATGTTTATTATGTGGTAATGTGTTAGAGTTGATAATGAGGAGTACTTGTGATTACGACTAGTGAGCAATTTGCTATGTGATGTCATTGATGAAAACGATGATCTTGACGAGGTGTTATATGACAATGATGTATTATGATGATAAGTTGTTAATGATATGATGATGATATTATTATATCATTGGGTGAAAGAACCGCGGATTAGTTTCAAGTGGATGGACATCCACTTGAAACTAGTCCACGGTTCTTTCACCCCGTGATGTAATAACTCATTATGATGTAAAAACAATCTCTAAATTCCTGTTGTATGAAAACTTGTGTAAAGGTGTAGGAATACAACATGACATAAAAAAGAAATAAAATACTAAATAATAGTAGTAGCGCGGGAGAGGAGAAGCGCTGCTACTAATTATCAGTAGCGCTGTCCTGGAGAAGCGCTACTACTAAGTCAATTTAGCAGTAGCGTGGGTCTAGGCGCGCTATTGCTAAGCTTTAGTTGTAGCGCCTTATCAGTAGCACTCCTGCCCGCGCTACTGATAGGCCTAAAACCCGCGCTGCTGCTAGGCTTTTCCCTAGTAGTGATTGAAGGTTTTATTCATGTAAACAGAACAACAATTATTCTCTGACTTTAAATGAATAACCGTATTGCAATAAACATGATCAAATCATATTCATGCTCAACGCAAGCGCCAAATAACATTTATTTAGGTTTAACACTAATCCCGAAAGTATAGGCAGTGTGTGATGATGATCATATCAATCTTGGAACTACTTCCAACACTCATCGTCACTTTCCCCTCAACTAGTCTTTGTTTATTCTGTAACTCTTTTTTTCGAGTTACTAATCTTAGCAACACTCATCGTCACTTTCCCCTCAACTAGTCTCTGTTTATTCTGTAACTCTTGTTTCGAGTTACTAATCTTAGCAACCGAACAAGTATCAAATACTCAGGGGCTACTATAAACACTAGTAAGGCACACATCAATAATCTGTATATCAAATATACCCTTGTTCACTTTGCCATCCTTCTTATCCACCAAATATTCAGGGCATTTCCGCTTCGAGTGACCATTTCCTTTGCAGTGTAAGCACTCAGTTTCAGGATTAGGTCCAGATTTGGGTTTCTTCTCTTGAGCAACAACTTGTTTGCCGTTCTTCTTGAAGTTCCCCTTCTTCTTCCCTTTACCCTTTTTCTTAAAACTGGTGGTCTTATTGACCATCAACACTTGATGCTCCTTTTTGATTTCTACCTTCGCAGCTTTTAGCATTGCGAAGAGCTCGGGAATAGTCTTGTCCATCCCTTGCATATTATAGTTCATCACGAAGCTCTTGTAGCTTGGTGGAAGTGATTGAAGAATTCTATCAATGACACTATCATTAGGAAGATTAACTCCCAGTTGAATCAAGTGATTATTATACCCAGACATTTTGAGTATATGTTCACTCACAGAACTATTCTCTTCCATCTTGCAGCTATAGAACTTATTGGAGACTTCATATCTCTCAATCCGAGCATTTGCTTGAAATATTAACTTCAACTCCTGGAACATCTCATATGCTCCATGATGTTCAAAACGTCATTGAAGTCCTGGTTCTAAGCCGTAAAGCATGGCACACTGAACTATCGAGTAGTCATCAGCTTTGCTCTGCCAGACGTTCTTAACATCGTCAGTTGCATCTGCAGCAGGACTGGCATCCAGCGGTGCTTCCAGGACGTAATTCTTCTATGCAGCAATGAGGATAATCCTCAAGTTATGGACCCAGTCTGTGTAATTTCTACCACCATCTTTCAACTTAGCTTTCTCAAGGAACGCATTAAAATTCAACGAAACAACAACACGCGCCATCTATCTACAACAAACATAGACAAGCAAAATACTATTAGGTACTAAGTTCATGATAAATTTAAGTTCAATTAATCATATTACTTAAGAACTCCCACTTAGATAGACATCCCTCTAATAATCTAAGTGATCACGTGATCCAAATCAACTAAACCATGTTCGATCATCACGTGAGATGGAGTAGTTTTCAATGGTGAACATCACTATGTTGATCATATCTACTATATGATTCACGCTCGACCTTTCAGTCTCAGTGTTCCGAGGCCATATCTGTATATGCTAGGCTCGTCAAGTTTAACCTGAGTATTCCGCGTGTGCAACTATTTTGCACCTGTTGTATTTGAACGTAGAGCCTATCACACCCGATCATCACATGGTGTCTCAGCACGAAGAACTTTCACAATGGTGCATACTCAGGGAGAACACTTATACCTTCAAATTTAGTGAGAGATCATCTTATAATGCTACCGTCAATCAAAGCAAAATAAGATGCATAAAGGATAAACATCACATGCAATCAATATAAGTGATATGATATGGCCATCATCATCTTGTGCTTGTGATCTCCATCTCCGAAGCACCGTCATGATCACCATCGTCACCGGCGCGACACCTTGATCTCCATCGTAGCATCGTTGTTGTCTCGCCAACTATTGCTTCTACGACTATCGCTACCATTTAGTGATAAAGTAAAGCAATTACAGGGCGCATTGCATACAATAAAGCGACAACCATATGGCTCCTGCCAGTTGCCGATAACCCGGTTACAAAACATGATCATCTCATACAATAAAATATAGCATCACGTCTTGACCATATCACATCACAACATGCCCTGTAAAAACAAGTTAGACATCCTGTCGTGGAATTAACACGGCAGATGTCCTAGTGTGAGGACTTAATCGTGAGGCCAACACATCTATTTGGTAGCTTGAGAGGGGTTGGTCGGGACGAGAGACAGGGATGGATCAACACACAAGACAAGGATTTAGACAGCCTCGGGCCCCGGAAAACATCATCCGGTAACAAACCTACATGTTGTTTGAGGCTAGATCTCATTATCATCACGAGGGAGTCGCCGGTAAACCGGCTCTTTGTGTCGTAGCCCTAGAGATTGTTTCTTGCTTGTCCCTCTTTGGGGAGCCCTGCCCCTCCTTATATAAGTTGAAGGGGCGGGTTATATGTAGAGTCCTATTAGGATTAGGACTAGTCTACCTTCTAATACAAACCGGATATAAGTCCGGGCCTTAACTCCTTGTAGGATAATATTCCTTGTGCTTTCCTCATAAACCGGTCTGCCCTTAGTATAAACCGGCCTTCTGGGCCTTGGGCCTTGTCATCTGTCTGTCTCGCCCGCTGGGTCACTAGTGAATCATAATGTTCAGGTAGGTTGCTTGTAAACCGTCTGGTCAGGGCGGGTCGCTAGTGAATCGCCAAGTGTAAACCGGGTCTCAAGTAAACCGCCAAGTCCGGCCGGGTCATATTTCCAGCCGGTTCATACCGCGGGGTATATCCCCGACATATCCTCTACTTTTTTGTTGCAAGTTTTACGTTGCTACGGGCTGAGCAAGAACTGTTCTTACCTACGCTTCAAAACCACAATGATAGTTCGTCAAGTTAGTGCTGTTTTAAGCTTCTCAAGGACCGGGAGTAGCCACACTCGGTTCAACAAAAGTTGGAGAAACTGACACCCTCCAACCACCTTTGTGCAAAGCATGCCGGTAGAGCCAGTCTCGCGTAAGAAGAAATATACTGCCACTTAAGAAGAAATCCATGTTGTTCATCCCAGTCACTTAGTAAAAACTGAATACTCCATATTATGTAGCCCCCAAGTGCCGGGTTGTCATGCTTGCAGCAACCTGGGACTTGTAATTGTCTTATACTCATAAAAACTTCAACCAGTGTAGCCCCCAAGGGCCGGGTCATTATGCAATAATGAGCAGGGACTTTGTAGGTATAATCATGTAGATTTGAGCAATGATGTGTAGCCCCCAAGGGCCGACTCAGTAAGATAATATTGAGCTGAGACTTGATATATACTTCAATGAAAATGACATCATATGATGTAACCCCCATCATGGGTCTTGAATCCGCGTCCGCAAGGTTAAGAGCCTTGTGCTTTACCAACTAAGCAGTGGACCCTTCAATATAATGAATAAAAGCTTTGTACCTTGAATTGTTGACAGGAGCAATTGGTAGCCCCCAAGGGCCGGCTCATTACGATGTGATGAGTCGGGTCTTCAATAAGGTGAGCAAACAATGACTTTGCATTAGCCCCCAAGTGTCATGGTGCATGCTTGTAGCGACATGAGACTTGTGTATTTGATGTAATCTCAACTTAAATAATGTAGCCCCCAAGTGCCGGGTCATAAGCCTGCAGCGACTCGGGACTATTCCTTCAATTGTAGAATAAATCATATCCATTGATAATATGATAGCCATTGCGCTAAAGCGACTTTGAAAACCTTAAACATAATACTGGTTATTGATGACCATAATAAAAATCCAGCCATGTTGGCTATTAAAGATTTGAATAATATACCCAATGATTTATAAGCGCATGATTCCAATGGCGCAATCCAAATACATACTGGCTACTTATAGTCCAAAGCCAGGCCGGGTTAATAAACACCGGTGATTTGTATTTATGCTTTATTCAACCTGTTTCTGCATACAACAAGTTTAAAGTGTCCTGGCGGTTTACCGCCCGACGGGTCATAATGCCCAACATATAACCCGGGTTTATAACCAAGGCTGCACTTAAGAATAATCAAATATGAAATATATCATACCTGTGACATCGAATCACATCATTGGTTTACCAACTTTTTGTAGTAAAGGTGATAACCCCAATCTTGAGTACTGATAACTCCTTCCATATTGTGCCGGTTTATGATAAAACCGTACCGGGTTGTGATAAACACCGGATTATCCATATATAATACTAGCGACTTATAGTCGAAACCAGACTGGGTTAATAATTGCCGGATTATAACTGATCATGTACTGACAACTTGTAGTTGAAAGCCGAGCCGGGTTTAATGAACGCCGGTTTATCAAAAACATTATAAATCTCATCAAAGGAGAAAAAACTTAGCAAATAAAAGCAGATGAAAACTTGTAGTCGAGGCTTTTCATGGGCTGCCAGGCCCCAAATTCGAGGCTTTTCATGGGCTGCCAGGCCACTGAGTTAAACCATTTGACAAAGCCTTTTAAGATGGGCCTCCAACTAACCAATCGTCGTTTTAACTTTGTCAAGTTCAGGGTCTGTATAAGAATAACTTGTCATGCCAGGATTACCTGGATAGGAGTGGCTTACTTGATGAAGGCAGGTTAACTCGGGGTTTTAGGTGAATACACCAAGCTTCCAAGCCGTGGGTCGATACCCAATTACAAGGGTCCTTTCAAACTCTTTGTTACTTTACACAAAGAGCCCCCAAGTAACTTTGTGAGCTGTGCTCAATGGGTGCCTATGTTTGAGTTGTGCATTTAGCAACAATAATCTCTTTGGCCCCTTGGGTGTGAAGCTCCCAAGCTGTATTGTGGCTTTATAAGCCGGTTTAATGGATAATCGGAACTCCGCTTTATGAACAGAAGCCCCCACATGATAAATAATATGATAAGCCAATAAGGCAGGATACCCATGTTTGAACCGCGCATCATGCCAGCAGGTCCTCTTCGGCAACCTTGAACTTTTTGCAAGAGATAAATTCTTCTTGAACCGGGATTTTGAATCGGATATTGAGAGCTTCAAAGCTTTGTGGGAGAACAGATTTCTCTTGAACCAGATTGTAAACCGGATATTTGAGAGCTTCAGTGAGACTGACTTCCCTTGAGCCGGATTGTAAACCAGAATCCTTTCTGATGACCCGGAACTTCTTCATTGAGCCGAGATTTTGTAACTGTCATATACTTTCTAAGCCGGAAATTTTCTGACGGCCTTTAAATTTTCATGAATATAACAGTAGCCTCCGGGACCGGGTTATCCTTCCCTCCATCGTCCTGGGGTTCTTAAATTTGCTAAAATTGGCAAGATTTGTCGAGTCATGTCATCGTAACCCCCGAGTCTCAAAGGTGACTCAAGGAGTTGGCTTGAGAGTCTCCATATTCGACCGTGATATAAACCGACATAACTTGTATATCATTGGTATTGATATCATGATGTGAATCCACAGAAGGTTGAGGTGACTGCGGCGGGTTATAAATGGTCCCGTATGAGCCGTGCCAGCAACTCGGCCAATGGTTCCTTCCAATTGGTGATCTGAAGTTAACCAAACTGTAGTGGTGACGACTTGTGCGCCTGCCTATTGAACCAACCAGTGCAAACGTCGGTTTATAGTATATGATAATTTGCCTCCATTTTGTTGAAAGAAAACCGGGCTACCCAAGCTGTGACTTGCTCATACTCAATAAACAGCTCATGCAGACAGGTGCGGCCCGGTATGCTGAGGTAGACCAGGCCGTGAGAGATGGACAAAAAAGACGACCGCAACATCAGAGGTGATATATATAGATGAGTCGGTCATGGCATTGTAAGCCAGTACGGACGGGAGAGTCAAACACAGGCGCGGCCCCGGCAAGCTAATATAAACCGGTCCGTAAGGGTGGTGTCTTGCACGCGTCCATTCACCGTGTAATGTGACACGGACGAACACCGGGCATGACGTTGCCAGTGCGTGCTCCATACCCATGGTATAAACCACGTTTTATAATGAATAATTATCCTGCGTATCAAAATATACGGTCCAAAGTAATTGTTCTTTTGACAAAAAACAATATGTGTCAAAAATAGACTTAGATAGATGTCATCTGATATGTTAGGCCAGAAATTATCCGGCGTGGAGTTGATGGTCACCATGGTGAAGCTAAAATCAACCACAGATGAGTCACCCCTAGGAGCAAACGGATGAGTCGGCCGTAGCATTGTAAGCCGATGCGGACGAGCAAATTGTTCTCTGCGTTGTAAACCGGTGTGGACGTGTGAACCGCTGCGAGGGCGGACGGGCGATTCGCCCGTGGCATTGTAAGGCGGTGTGGACAGGCGAGTCGGCCGGCGCGTTGATGTAAACCGGACCACAATACGCGTGTTCATGAAGCTGTGCGGCACAACCGAACATCCCCTCATGGTATAATACCACCCCCTTTTTTTAATAGCCATCCTGCATAAAAATATTACAGGCCGGAGTAACTGTTGTCAGATGAATTAACATGTACTTAACAAAATATGTAGGATAAACATCACCTGATATTTTTTGCCGGATGAACACAGTTGCGAGCACCGAGTAATGCATCCACTTTAAGTGCCTGATGATGCATAGTGCTTCTTTTGTTTTTGACAAAATAATTGATTACTTATCTTGTCTTCAAGTGCCTGATGTCTCCACGTGACCTTCTTCTTCCCTTTCTTTTTAAACAAGTCCAAAACAATGCACACACGACCCCCGAGCAGAGTTTCTCTTTTAACGGCGGGCAGGCCACGGTGCTCAGCGGCGGCGGCTCTCCCACTTCAACGGCGCCTCTCCCGGGCAGAGGAACAACGCGCCGGCAGATCAACAACAACAGGACGGCTCGACGCGCGACAGGAGCGGCTCAACGCGGCCACGATGGTTCTAACACAGAGTCAACAACAACTTCAAGTGAGGCCGTGGCGGGCGAAGCCACACATGCATTTTTGAGACGGAGGTGTACAGGCGGCTTGGCGCGGAAGGCGCGACGCGACGGTGCATGGGAGCCTGGTGCGGAGACTCACGGCAGAGCGACAGCATGAGGCCGAACGAAGGCAGCCACGGAGGCGCAACGGTCGCGGTGGCGGATGAGTCCGGGGCGGCTCGACAGCGGCGGATGAGTCCGACCGCAGAGACAGTGGCGGAGCGCCGGCGAGGGGAGGTCGACCTGAGGCAGGCAGCTCGGAGGTGACTCGACGCAGAGGCAAAATTGGTGAGGAGCAGACGGCCCATGGTGGAGACGATCGAACCGGGGCGGTTGACCCCGAGTCCACGCCCATCACCTCCGGATCGTGGCTTTTCCTTCCTGAGTCGTAGAGTGGTTCACGTTCATAGACAGCCGGATACGGACGAACAATGTCTAGCCTCCAGGCAATCCTGGATGCAGTATAAGGCCAACTCCACCGCGCGACCCTATCCTGTCCGGCTCCGTCCATTTGGGGTAAAAGGGACAAAAGAGGCGGCCCAACGCACGGCCTCAAACGGACAAATGTCCGGATTCCGTCCGTTTTTGACCCATCACCGGCCCAAACTTGCGCTCGGTTTGTGGTGAAACAGACGCACGCGGACGACCGAGACGCACACCCTTGTCCCCCCGTGGCCCGCCTGTCGGGGACACTAGTAGTCCCTCTGCTCCCAACGCTTCACCCTCTCTCCCCACCCCGCCCTGCCGCCGGCGCCGCCCCTATTCTCTGGCCGCCTCCTCACCACGCAGCCCCCCGCCGTCCATACCAAACCATGTCTCGACATGGCTGCCACCACGCCCACGCTTTCACCATAGTTTTGGTCGTCTATCGGGGGAGGTTTGGCCGTCAACGTCCTTGCCGGTGGCGGAGGGGACACGACTGCCGGCGACGGACCACAGCAGCCAAGGCAGATTCCAGAGCGGCCAGTAGCCGGCCGGCAACCACCCCTGCTGCGTCGAGGTGATCATCGCGGCCTCTTCGCCACTGCGACCGCAAGGTGTTCGACCTTTTACCAACAAAGGTATGGACAGTGGAGACGAGTTTTTCTTTCATCACTTCCTTTGTTCATCGGACGATTCATCGTTAGATGATGAAGATCTTGTGGTGGCTGCACTGGTCGTTCACGACCATATTCAACGGCAGCTTCCTCGGTACAGGGGGTCACTCCCTGGCCATGCTCCCAACCTGAACCGCAACAGGGAGAGAGGCCACGCCCTGCTCTATGCTGATTACTTTGCCAACACCCCGCTCTTCAAGCCGGATAAATTTCGTCGCCGTTTTTGTATGGCAAGGCATGTGTTCAACCGTATCTGAGAGGGAGTGGTTGCTCATGACCCATACTTCGAGTGCAAGACGGATGCCCTTGGCAAGCTTGGATTCTCCTCTTACCAGAAATGCACCGCGGCCATCCGCATGCTTGCATATGGTATTCCAGGCGATCTGGTGGACGAGTATGTGCGTATGAGTGAGACAACATGTCTGATGTCAATGTACAAGTTTTGCCAGACTGTGATCGAGGTGTTTGGCCCAGAGTACTTGGGGCAGCCAACTGCCGCTGATACAGAGAGATTGTTGGCAACCAACACAGCTAGAGGCTTTCCAGGCATGCTTGGTAGCATAGATTGTATGCATTGGGAGTGGAAGAACTGTCCATTTGCTTGGCAGGGCCAGTACAAGGGGCATGTTAACGGGTGCACTGTCATATTAGAAGCGGTGGCATCACAAGATCTTTGGATATGGCATTCTTTCTTCGGTATGGTAGGTTCTCACAATGATATCAACGTGCTGCAGCGTTCTCCAGTCTTCGCGAGGCTTGCAGAAGGCCACTCCCCACCTGTCAACTTTGAGATCAACGGCCACCAGTACAACAAGGGATACTATCTAGCAGATGGTATATATCCTCAGTGGTCAACTTTTGTGAAGACAATCTCAAAACCCCAAGGTGAGAAGAGAAAGAGATTTGCCCAAATGCAACAGAGTGTTAGAAAGGATGTGGAACGTGCTTTTGGTGTGCTTCCATCCCGGTGGGGTATCGTTCGAAACCCTGCACTGTCATGGGATGAAGGGAAGCTTTGGGAGGTGATGACTGCTTGTGTGACCATGCACAACATGATCGTCGAGGACGAGCGTGATGAGAGTATCTTCGACCAAGGATTTGATTATCAAGGTGAAAATATTGAGCCCCTGCACCAAGACCCGGCCACATTTGAACAGTTTGTCCAATTCCACCGTGAGATGCGTGATTGGCACACTCATTTGAATCTTTGGTTGAGCACGTCTGGGATCACATTGGCAACCAATAGATGTATTGGTCCAATTTATGTTCAGTCAAGACAATTTCGATTTGGTTGTAAAACTATTTTATTAAAGACAATTTCAATTGGGTTGTAAAACTATTTTAATTTTCAGACAAATATTTGGGTTGGAAACTAGTTTGATGCAAATTTGGGCATTTTTGGCCCTCACGGACAGGATGGGGCAAATGGATGCGTCCGCGCGCTGGGCGCACGGCCACCGCATCCCAGGACACGACCCCAAACCCCTACCCAAACAGACAGAATCCAGACAAAACGGACATCCGTTTGGGGCCGCGTGGTGGAGTTGGCCTAAAAAACCTTCTAGATTTTTGTCTTATATGCTTTGGTTTCCATCACGTGAAGGACCCATGATGGATTTGAGGTGTTGCTTGGCCCAGATGCGGGATGTCAGTTTTCCTTGGAATTGTCTCCTCTGCCACCTGACTTGACGTGTGGTGTGACAAAGTAGCAGTGGCCGCAGATGTTTTTTTTCTTTTTACCCTTGATCTGCTCCATGTCGTATTGGGACTTGATCCTCTTTGTCTGATTTTTGGATGAACAGTATTGTTCCCCCGGCGCAGGTCGCGACGCAAGGCTATGACCGGGTATTATTGATTTCCTTTTGATGCGTGTGCTGATGACTCCCATGGATCTCACTGATGAACTCGGATTCGGTGTAAATTCTTCCGTGCCGACTCTTCTTCATCCAATCGTGGTTTTCTCGATCCTTGAGAAAATTCCCTCCAAGAACTCAACACCACTATGCGCGAGCCCCACGGTGGGCGCCAACTGTCATGGAATTAACACGGCAGATGTCCTAGTGTGAGGACTTAATCGTGAGGCCAACGAATCTATTTGGTAGCTTGAGAGGGGTTGGTCGGGACGAGAGACGCGGGACGGATCAACACACAAGACAAGGATTTAGACAGCTTCGGGCCCCGGAAAACATCATCCGGTAACAACCCTACATGCTGTTTGAGGCTAGATCTCGTTATCATCATGAGGGAGTCGCCGGTAAACCGGCTCTTTGTGTCTAGCCCTAGAGATTGTTTCTTGCTTGTCCCTCTTTGGGGAGCCCTGCCCCTCCTTATATAAGTTGAAGGGGCGGGTTACATGTAGAGTCCTATTAGGATTAGGATTAGTCTACCTTCTAATACAAACCGGATACAAGTCCGGGCCTTAACTCCTTGTAGGATAATATTCCTTGTGCTTTCCTCATAAACCAGCCTGCCCTTAGTATAAACCAGCCTTCTGGGCCTTGGGCCTTGTCATCCGTCTGTCCCGCCCGCTGGGTCACCAGTGAATCATAATGTTCAGGTAGGTTGCTTGTAAACCGTCTGGTCAGGGAGGGTCGCTAGTGAATCGCCAAGTGTAAACCGGGTCTCAAGTAAACCGCCAAGTCCGGCCGGGTCATATTTCCAGCCAGTTCATACCGCGGGGTATATCCCTGACACATCCTCTACTTTGTTGTTGCAAGTTTTACGTTGCTACGGGCTGAGCAAGAACCGTTCTTACCTACGCATCAAAACCACAATGATAGTTGGTCAAGTTAGTGCTGTTTTAAGCTTCTCAAGGACCGGGCGTAGCCACACTCGGTTCAACTAAAGTTGGAGAAACTAACACCCTCCAGCCACCTGTGTGCAAAGCACGCCGGTAGAACCAGTCTCGCGTAAGCGTACGCGTAATGTTGGTCCAGGCCGCTTCATCCAATAATACCGCCGAACCAAAGTATGACATGCTGGTAAGCAGTATGACTTGTATCGCCCACAATTCACTTGTGTTCTACTCGTGCATATAACATCTACACATAAAACCAGACTCGGATGCCACTGTTGGGGAACATAGTAATTTCAACAGTTTTCCTACGCATACGCAAGATCATGGTGATGCATAGCAACTAGAGGGGAGAGTGTATCTTCATACCCTTGAAGATCGCTAAGCGGAAGCGTTTATCAACGCGGTTGATGTAGTCGTAGACCTTCACGATCCACCCCGATCAAGTACGGAATGTACGGCACCTCTGCGTTCAGCACACATTCAGCTCGATGATGTCCTCGCCTTCTCGATCCAGCAAGACGGGCGAAGTAGTAGATGAGTTCCAGCAGCACGACGGCGCGGTGATGGTGTTGGTGAAGAACAATCTCCGCAGGGCTTTGCCTAAGCACTATGAAAACTATGACGGAGGATAAACTAGAGGGGACGGGGTTGCCGGCACACGGCTTGGTGTTTCTTGATGTGTCTTTGGTGCTAGTCCCGCCCCTCTATTTATATGTTGAGCCCTGGGGTCGACACTTGGAGCAAAAGCCTCCTCAAAGTCGGGTTTTCCCGAAAGGCAAGAGTCCCACTCGGACTCCAGGACCAAACGCCACAATCCTTGGCATCTGGCCCAGGGCCAGATGCTAGGGTCTCCAGTGTTTGGCCCCGTGGCCTCCGCAAAACTCCTTTTGCACCGACTTATAGCCCCGTGGGCCTGACCCCTTGGCCTAACCATATCATCCAATATATGAATCTTTACCTCCGGACCATTTCGGAGCTCCTCGTCATGTCCATGATCTCATCCGGGACTCCGAAGGACATTCGGTTACCAACATACATAACTCATACAATATTATATCGTCAACGAACATTAAGCGTGCGGACCCTATAGGTTCGAGAACTATGTAGACATGACCAAGACACCTCTCTGCTCAATAACCAATAGCGGAACCTAGATGCCCATATTGGCTCCTACATATTTTACGAAGATCTTTATCGGTCGAACTGCATAACAACATACGTTGTTCCCTTTGTCATCGGTATGTTACTTGCCCGAGATTCGATCGTTGGTATCTCAATACCTAGCTCAATCTCGTTACCGGCAAGTCTCTTTACTCGTTATGTAATGCATCATCCCGCAACTAACTCATTAGTCACATTGCTTGCAAGGCTTATAGTGATGTACATTACCGAGAGGGCCAGAGATACCTCTCCGACAACCGGAGTGACAAATCCTAATCTCGAAATACGCCAACTCAACATGTACCTTCGGAGACACCTGTAGAGCTCCTTTATAATCACCCAGTTACGTTGTGATGTTTGGTAGCACACAAAGTGTTCCTCCGGTAAACGGGAGTTGCATAATCTCATAGTCATAGGAACATGTATAAGTCATGAAGAAAGCAATAACAACATACTAAATGATCAAGTGCTAAGCTAACGGAATGGGTCAAGTCAATCACATCATTCTCCTAATGATGTGATCTCGTTAATCAAATGACAACTCATGTCTATGGCTAGGAAACTCAACCATCTTTGATCAACGAGCTAGTCAAGTAGAGGCATACTAGTGACATTATGTTTGTCTATGTATTCACACATGTATTATGTTTCCAGTTAATACAATTCTAGCATGAATAGTAAACATTTATCATGAAATAAGGAAATAAATAATAACTTTATTATTGCCTCTAGGGCATATTTCCTTCAGAGATCGTGTCCCCTTATTGCGGGATTCTCATCAATACGGGCATGGGTAACCCAACCATGCCACCTGCACGTCCCTTGGGGAATAGGTGAGTTTCAAGGCGAGTGGGGAGGCGCATGACATTTACTGCCTTTATATGGGGATGAGGATTCCCCTTTTTTCACCCATGCCTTCTCCTTCCTCTGCCCATCCATTCTCGAGCTCCAGTGCCCAAGCTCTCACCTTTTTCGGCCAAAAAAGGACTCCAGCCATGTCCGGATCCGGAGCAGGAGGCAAGTGGATGGCCTCCTCTATCAAGAAGAAGGACATCACGAAGCTCTGGGAGGCCGTGTACCTAGCCAAGGAAATCACCATTGGCTTCCGGCCAAGGGACAGATCGTCCCCACCCCGGAGCCCCAGGAGAGGGTGGTATTCATCTCACTCTTTGTCCGCGGGCTGGGATTCCCCCTCCACCCGTTTGTGTGCGGACTCTTGTTCTACTATAGGCTGGACTTCCACGATCTGCCCCCCAACTCCATCCTCAACATCTCGGCATTTATTGTCGTATGCGAGTCCTTCCTCCGCATCCCACCTCACTTCGGACTATGGTTGAAGACCTTCAATGTGAAGCCAAAGGTGGTGAGCGGTCAGCAAGCAGAGTGCGGAGGCGCCATGGTGGGCAAGATGCCCAATGTCACCTGGCCTGAAGGCTCGTTCGTGGAGACTGTCAAAGGGTGGCAGTCGGGGTGGTTCTACATCACAGAGCCGCGCGCCACCAACTCGGCAGCGACTCCCGCATTTCGATCTGGAGTCCCGATGCGGCTTACCTCCTAGCAAGAGAAAGGCCTGACCTGGTCTTCCTCGGACGAGTTGATGGGGATCCAGACGCGCGTCCAGAACATGATAAACAAGAGAATCAAGCTCGTCAAGGTGATCCAGGTGATGCTTGTTCGCCGGATCCTTCCGTGCCAACACCGGACTTGCCATCTATGGGAGTTCGATCCGGCCAAGCACTAGACCCTACTGGAGCTCTTCGGCACGACGCACGGAGATATCTGGAAGGTGCTCTTCAAGGCCAACTAGGCGCCGCCGCCCACGACCAAGGATCGCGGGCACGACTTGACGCACCCTGTGTCACGACCGGTTTTCCAATAAAAATATTTATTGAGAAACCAATCTTTTGAGTCCAGTATGAGAGAAATCCTCCTTACTGGTAGACAAATTCTTGATACAATAAGCCAGTAGCATAAAATATATTACAGGGTCGAACTACGGTTGCTCAACCAAATTATTACAAGCACGCCAATAAATATACATATTGGCGGACATGACACAGTGGTGTGGAGGCATACTACTGACTCGAGGATAGGGCGGTGGTGGAAAAACACAGCGGGGAGAGAGATACAAGTCTCTAAAACTGTCATCTCATCAAGCGTCGAGGTGAGGCTCGATGAATTTATTTGGTAGCGGAAGCGGATATAATACAGTGACCAAATCCAGGGTCGTACGAGACTGACTGGGACTCCTCTAGGCATCAGACTCGCTATCAAATTCTTCATCCATGAGATCGCCTTCGTCAGCATCTGGCCAAATCAACAAGCCAGTGAGTACTTTGAAAGTACTCGCAAGATAGTTCGGACGTAAGATATAACAAATGCATGCATGAATGCGTCATGATTAATTCACCAATGTATATTCAAAAATTAGCATAACGAGGTAAGTAAAAGGGAAACGGCGGTAGTCCGCCTGAAATCCCATACAACATAAATGAAGACCGATCGGGTGTCTGAAGCGACGCCTCGAAAGGTGAACAAATAAATATAAGGAAATAATGCCACAGTCGGGCGTCTTAGCGACACCACATAAAGGGCTTTAAAAGAAATGCCACAGTCGGACGTCGGGGCGACATCACAGAAAGGGCTTTAAAAGAAATACCACAGTCGGGCGTCTTAGCGACACCACATAAAGGGTTTTAAAAGAAATGCCACAGTCGGACGTCGGGGCGACATCACAAAAAGGGCTTTAAAAGAAATACCACAGTCGGGCATCTTAGCGACACCACATAAAGGGCTTTAAAAGAAATGCCACAGTCGGACGTCGGGGTGACATCACAGAAAGGGCTTTAAAAGAAATACCACAGTCGGGCGTCTTAGCGACACCACATAAAGGGCTTTAAAAGAAATGCCACAGTCGGACGTCGGGGCGACATCACAGAAAGGGCTTTAAAAGAAATACCACAGTCGGGCGTCTTAGCGACACCACATAAAGGGCTTGAAAAGAAAGTAAAATACAACAATGCCACAGTCGGACGTCTGAGCGACATCGCAGAAAGGGCTTTTATTCACAAGTAAATAATACTCATAATAAACATTCAATTTATGAGAATAAATGGGTTAGTCCTTTCACAGGAATAATCATTTAACCGGACTTAGCACTCATGCGATTCACCGGAGTCTCTGTCATCAAAACTGACATTTGATCAGGATAAGATAATATCGATCTTGGACATGGAATAGATGATTTGGAGGAATATATGACTCTGCAGAGTTTGTACAAAATTTTTCCCACAGCCAACGGATTTCCGTAGTCCCGAAGGACTAGTTCCGTTTACGGTTTTTCGGGAGAAAACACAGCTAACCAGTACACACCCATCCTACCTCTCGATGCTAGGAATCACCCTAGACATCGTCTAAGAAAAACTTTTGAGACGGGGAGATCACAATCTCGAATAGCATGGGATCAAATTTATATACACGCGCTCTAAGGGGTGCCCCCCTCTCGGTCCCAACCGGAAACACCCATGCCCCCTGACCGGATGACTGGCTTTAATCCAGGGCCATGGAACCATCATCACGGCCTCTCCTTTTTGGTGTGTACCAGGAAAGCGGTTTACAACTTACTAAGCCATATTCCTTACGGAAAACCTGTGGTAGTACAAGGAAGGAAGAATGGAAGGAACTGGAATGATATGAGTTGACATTCAAGTCACATAGTCTGGCATAAGCCTGGCATGCTACAACACTGCCATCTTACCCATCCTCATGCCAATACATGGCCATGCATACTCACATCCATCCACTCATGGAACTCACTTGCCTCATCGTCTCAGGTAACAGGACATTCATCGGTATGTTCATCAACATGCCATAAACTACTTAATGCAAACATGCCAAAACAATCATCATATCAAAAGTTCAAACATGCTTGCCTGGTTCGGAGTAGTCGGAGCCTAGCTCGGTGAAGTTCGCGGCTCCGTCACCTCCTTCGGTATCTACGGTATAAAGAAAATATATGCGCTATCGTAAATACCAAGAGGTGCACAAAAAATATTCCAAATATTTTTCAAATAAATCTGATAAAAAACTAGACAAAATTTTAAAGAGGACAGAAAAAGAATCAATCAAAAATACTTTTCTGTTTAAAAGTTATAAAGGTTTTTGTCCAGGGACTCATCTGTAATGAAACAGAAAGTTCCCAGGGGCTAGCTTATAAAAACAGAAAACGTTCCAGTCTTGAATACGCCAGCCCAGAGGGGAAAGCGTATTTTGCCCGAAGGCGCTTCCAGAAAACGATTCACTTAGAAATGACAGAGAGGCTGACGGTGGGGTCCCACTCGTCAGGTTTAAACTTTCAAATGGGAGGGACGAGGCTCGTCGGCGCCCGAGGGCTGCGGTGGTCGCCGGCGGCGATCCACGGCGAGGTAAGGGGATCAGAGGTTACCAACGTGTTCACCGTGTCCTTCCGCAATGGTGGGTGGTGGTGTTGGTCGCCCGGGAGCACCACGTCGATGGCGGTCTCAACTCCGGCGGACGGTGGTTCGGGCGTGGATGGAGCTCGTCGCAGAGAGCTGCGAAGGACAAATTGATGCTGGCGTTAGCTTACTGGGTGCTAGAGGGAGTAACTGACGGGGTTTGGGCGCCGGAGACGGCCTCACCGGAGCGAATCATGGTGGAGGCCGAGGCGGATCGGGGCGGCCGGAGTTGGGGGAGGAGACCTCCTCGAGGTCCTCTAGGTGGCTTGGCAGAGCTTTGGTGAGGTGTAGAGGTGGTGCGTGCTCGAGGGTGAGCTCGGGGGCCCTTTTTATAGGCGGCCCGAGGCGGTGGCCGTGAACGGGGGTCTCCGGTGAAGGTTACGGCGGCGCAGGGCTTGGTCGGGGGTAATTAGGACGTTGGGCGTCATCGTGGAGGTCCACGGTTCCGTTTAGGTGCTAATCGAGCTGGGATTTGGTGCTATGGGCGGATTCGACAGAACGGGGCAGCACGGGCCCGTCGGCGGCAGTGAGCATGTCCCGTGCTTGCCGGGCCACGGTGACGGTGCCACGGGCGTGCGCTGGCATGCATGAGGCCACGCGGAGGGCAGAGGGGCGTTGGGCGGCGCCGAACGGCGTTGAGCCGCCGTTCCGTCCCCTGTCGGCTGTTACGGGGGTTCGGCCGCCGCAAGACACGCCGGCGCGGGCGGCCAGGGGCGCCACCGACGCTGGGAAGACGCCAAGCGCGCGTGCGGGGGTGCTGGCCAGGGAGAAGAAGCCGCGTGCAACGCGCCAAGCGCACTGTCAACGCGTGAGTGAAGCTGACGGACGAAAAACGACACTGAAGTCTGAATTTTCTGAATTTGCAAAGGAACAGTGCAGCTCAGGTGTTCGACAGAATGTTTTGGCCTCTGGGGATTTTTCCTTGAGCTGATTTTTGGTGGAGTGGCTTCTCATTGCTCCAGTAGGCTGCCTGATTTTGGTGAAATTTTTGGAGAAGTGTAGATATGAATTTCACCAAATTTGGCAAATCTGGTCCAAACTTGCAGAGACTGAATTTTGAAAAATTTGAAAAGAGAAGGAGTGGATCAAGATGGTTCTGGGTTGTGGGTACAAAGGACTTTCCAGGAGAGTTGGTTTGAGGTCAAAACTCAAATGCAAAAGGGTACTTGCTTTGAAAAACTCTCAGGCTCCAAATAATTTTCAGAAATGATTTGAGTGAAAAGAAAATTAGGATAGAATCCAAAACTTGCTTGGATTAGTTGGGACAGAGAACTTAGGTTGATTACAAGGAGGAGGGGATGTTTTGGAGGGGTTTTACCACATGGGCAAAATACAAAGTCATGGGTGGTTTTCAAGATATGAAAATCCCAAGTTTTCATAGAGTTTCTTTTTAAAAGAAAAAGATTAAACTCCCAAAATAAATTTGAGAGGGAACCAACAGAGAAGAAGTTTCAAAAGATCAAACACCATAGCTTGAATAAAAATAAAAACCTTGCCAAAGAAAAGGAAGTTTTTAAGAGGAAGGTTTTCTGGAAAAAATTTAAATGGCCTCTTTTCAAAAACCACAAAGTTTTTGCTGAAAACCAAATAAAAATTTTGGAGTGTCACAACACCTACCCCCTTAGGAAAAATCTCGTCCCCGAGATTTCAACTGTTCCTCAAATAAGTGTGGATGCTCTGTCCGAAGAAAATCCTCTCTTTCCCAAGTTGCTTCGCTTTCGGTGTGGTTGCTCCACTGAACTCTGAAAAACTTGATGGTCTTCTGTCGGGTCCTCCTTTCAGACTCCTCTAATATTTTTACTGGGCGTTCCCGATAAGTGAGGTCTGGCTGTACGTCAATGTTCTCATGGGATACTTGCTTCTCTGGTTTGCTTACGCACTTCCTTAATTGAGAGACGTGGAACACGTCGTGAATGTCGGACAAGTCTTCGGGTAAGTCTAGCTGGTAGGCTACAGTGCCTCTTCGTGCCACTATGCAGAATGGTCCAATGAATCTTGGTGCTAACTTTCCTTTAATCTTAAACCGTTGCAGTCCCCTCATAGGTGATACTCGTAGGTACACAAATTCACCGGGTTCAAAATTTACCCCACGATGTTTCTGATCGTAATAACTCTTCTGTCGGCTTTGAGCGGTCTTGAGTCGGTCCCTGATTAGCTTGACTTTTTCCTCGGCTTCTTTGAGCACGTCTGGGCCGAAGATACGGCTGTCTCCGGTCTCTGACCAATTTAGCGGGGTACGACATCTCCGTCCGTATAGGGCTTCAAAAGGAGCCATTTGCAGGCTGGCCTGGTAACTGTTGTTGTATGCGAACTCGGCATATGGTAGGCTTTCTTCCCAACTGGTTCCATAGGTGAGGACACATGCTCTCAGCATGTCTTCTAAAATTTGGTTTACGCGTTCAGTCTGTCCATCAGTCTGTGGGTGGTATGCGGTACTGAAGGCTAGTTGGGTTCCCAGAGCCTGTTGTAAATGCTCCCAAAATCTTGAGACGAACTGAGTGCCTCTGTCGGATATTATAGTCTTCGGGACACCGTGCAGACAAACTATGCGGGAAAGATAAATCCTGGCAAGCCTCTGAGTGGTGTGGGTCGTCTTTATTGGAATAAAGTGTGCCACTTTGGTTAACCTGTCAGTGATGACCCATATGGCATCATTCCCGTGTCGTGACCGAGGTAGTCCGACAATGAAATCCATCCCTATTTCATCCCATTTCCACTCAGGTATTTTGTTCGGTTGCAGTAGTCCGGCTGGTCTCTGATGCTCAGCTTTTATGCGTTGACATGAGTCGCAACATGCAATGAAGGTGGCTATGTCCCTCTTCATACCGTGCCACCAAAATCTTTCCTGAATATCTTTATACATTTTGGTTCCTCCAGGGTGGATCGAGTACGGGGCGGTGTGGGCTTCAGCTAAAATTTGCTGTTTAAGGTCTTCTATGTTTGGCACGCAGAGCCTTTCTCCGTACCATAATATTCCTTCATTGTCTATGACGAATTCCGAGGCCTTGCCCATACTCAACTTTCTTTTGATGCCTTCGATGCTGGTGTGACCGGGCTGAGCTCCTTTAATTTTCCCCACAAGGTCGGGTTGTATTTCCAAGTTTGATATGGTGCCTTCTGCTACCATTATCAAGTTGAGCTTGGCAAATTCTTGTTGGAATTCGGGCCTCAAGCTGTGCAGATTGTTTTCGTCGGAGCTGGGGTTCCGACTAAGGGCATCGGCCACTACATTTGCTTTCCCTGGATGGTAATGGATACCAACATCATAATCCTTTACCAACTCCAACCAACGTCGTTGCCGTAAGTTTAGTTCTGGCTGTGTGAAAATATATTTGAGACTTTTGTGATCCGTATATATTTCACATCGATTCCCAAGTAAGAAATGCCTCCATTCCTTGAGTGCATGAATAACTGCTGCCATTTCTAAGTCATGAGTGGGATAATTTTCCTCATGCTTGCGAAGTTGCCTTGAAGCGTAGGCGACAACCTTGCCTTCCTGCATCAACACGCATCCGAGACCCTTTCTGGACGCGTCACAATATACTTCAAAATTCTTGTGTATGTCGGGTACAATTAATACCGGTGCTGTCGTTAACTTCCGCTTTAGTTCTTGGAAACTTTTCTCGCAGGCTTCTGTCCATTCAAACTTCTTATCTTTCTTGAGTAACTGCGTCATAGGCTTGGCTATGGTGGAGAATCCTTCAATAAATCTGCGGTAATATCCTGCCATTCCCAAGAAACTCCGTATGTCCGTTACGCTGGCTGGTGACTTCCAGCCAAGTACGGCCTTGACTTTCTCTGGGTCCACTGCGATACCGTCTTGGGTCAGTACGTGGCCTAGAAAGCCTACTTGTCTTAGCCAAAATTCGCACTTGCTGAACTTGGCATACAATTGGTGTTTTCTGAGCTCTCCTAGCACAATCCTGAGATGTTCTGCGTGCTCTTCTGGTGTCTTGGAGTATACCAGAATATCGTCGATGAATACCACGACGAACTTGTCCATAAACTTCATAAATACTTTGTTCATGAGGTGAACAAAATATGCTGGGGCGTTAGTTAATCCAAATGGCATCACTGTGAACTCGTACAGTCCATATCTGGAGGTGAAGGCTGTTTTGGGGATATCTTCCGTTCGTACCTTCAATTGATGGTATCCTGACCTTAAGTCAATTTTTGAGAATACCTTGGCCTGAGCGAGTTGATCAAACAAATCGTTTATCCTTGGCATCGGGTATTTGTTTTTGACTGTGACCATGTTAAGTGCTCGATAGTCAATACACAATCTCAGCGTTCCATCCTTCTTTTTGGCAAATAAAATTGGTGATCCCCAAGGTGAGGAGCTGGCTCGAATGTATCCTTTGTCTAGCAATTCCTTTATTTGTTTCTTCAACTCAACTAATTCGGATGGTGCCATTCGGTACGGTTTCTTGTATATGGGGGTGGTTCCTGGTGCGAGCTCAATGCTGAATTCTATCTCTCGGTCTGGTGGCATGCCTGGTAGCTCTTCAGGGAATACATCTGGAAATTCACACACTACTGGAACCTTGTTTAGCTCAGAAACGTCCACCTTATTTAATCTCGGTTGCCGGGGTATTTTTCCTTCCTTGGCTGATACTCTTATTGTCTTCCCTTGGTGGTGTGTGAGAATTACGGTCCTGTTGAAACAGTCGATAAACCCCTTGTTGGTGGTTAGCCAATCCATCCCTAGGATGACATCCAGTCCTTTATTTTCCAACACAATAAGATTTGCGTGAAACTCCAATCCTTCGAACTCAATGACCACATTCTGACAGTAATTCTGAGTAACTTGCTGAATCCCAGGGGACTTGATGATCATGGATTTCTCCAAAGGAAGCATCGAAAAATTATTTTGCAAAGCAAAACTTTTCGAAATGAAAGAGTGAGAAGCTCCAGAATCAAACAAAACCATTGCAGGTATTGTGTTGACAGGAAACGTACCGAGTACGATATCCGGAGCATTTTGTGCCTCCTCTTTGGTTACGTGGTTCAGATGACCCTTCCTGTGGTTATTGTTGGGATTGAAATTGTTTCGCTTGGGCGCTGAATTGTTGCCGCCGTTGTTCGGCTTTGGGGTTGAGTTCCTTGGCTTGGGGCACTGTTTGGCATAGTGCCCTTCTTCTCCACAAGCGTAACAAGTAACGCCGGGGCGATAGGTGAATTCCTTGTCCCTTGCATGAAAATTCTTGATTGGGCGTGAGACATTGGATGAGGATTTGTGTGTCCCACCCTTTTGAAAATCTGTCCTGCTTCGGTGATTGCGAGCATGGTTAGTCTGGTCCCTTTTTCGCTTGCGGATATCTTCCAGACTGCGTCTCTCATTTTCCAGAGTAATGGCTTTGTCCACCAGTGTTTTAAAATCAGGAAAAGTGTGCACGACCAGTTGGCATTTAAGCGCGGGCGCCAGACCGTCAAGGAATTTCTCCATCTTCTTGCTTTCAGTCATACGTTCTTCATTGGCATAGCGGGACAATAGAGTAAATTGACCGTTGTATTCCGACACTGTCATGTTCCTTTGTTTGAGGTCATCGAACTCTCTCTTCTTAATTTTCATAATACTCTTGGGAATGTGTGCACCACGGAAACCTTCCTTGAAATCATCCCAGGTTATATCATTTTCGTTGGGGTGCATGTGCAGAAAATTCTCCCACCATGATGCAGCTGCTCCTGTGAGATAGTGCGGAGCATATAGTACTTTCTCGAGATCTGAACATTTTGCAATAATTAATTTTCTCTCCATATCTCGAAGCCAATCCTCGGCTTCAAGAGGCTTGTCAGTATGAGAAAATGTTTGAGGACGTGTCTTCTGTAGCTCAGATAACTTGGAATGCTGCTGATACTGTCCATGGTGATTTCCCATGTTGATGACTTGGTTCATCATTTCACGATGTTGTTGCTGACTCTGTTCATAAAGGCGGCACATTTGGGAAAGTGCCGTTTCACTGTTCTGTTGACTCGACTGCCCTTGTGTGAAATTGTTGCCTGGTTGAGTGTCATAATCTTCCTCTGGCGGAGTAGGCATGGAGCGAGTCCAAGGACGAGACATTTTTTTCACTCTGGGGATATATTTTGTAAAACCCATAAGAAAAGCGAAGATGGTCGCAAAAACAAATCCAAAATTGCACAAGGATGGCAAATAATTTAAATGACCAAGATCACTTAAGAAAACAAATCAAATTGCGCACGGAGAAGGACTGCTCATTACATATCTTACACGCGGGCGATAATTATACAATACATCACTCAGGATATGCGTACATAATCCTGACATGTTATTTAGGCTAGTGCACTTCTCCAGATCCTACATGATGCGCAAACAGGCTACTTCTCACAACCTATGCACATATAAACATATCATACAAGGCGGTACATTACATGGCGGCTAAGCGTACTCAGGCGGAGATGTTGATGACCTCCTTTGCCCTGCCGAGGGCGAGGCGTAGCGAGGTTGGGGACTCGACTTCCTCCTCGCTAATAGGCTCCATACGTGTAGTGTTGCGCAGAGTGGACGGAGCGGTTGCCAGGGGCGGAACAACACGAACAGGAGTGGGCGCGAAGGGTGGTGCAGTGCGCGCTGGAGTGGGTGCAATGACTTGGTTGAATTCTTCGGTAGAAGGTAGGCGACGAGTAGGCGTATAAGATGCTGAGGACGAGACCAAAGTCAGTGGCGGTGCGGTGGGTAGGAGCTCCCTCCTGTTGGTAGCACAGCCATGAACTGAGTCCATGCGGGCAGCCACGAAGTCGTCCGCCAGGTTGTCGAAGGCTGCCTCCAGGGCCCGGAGATACTCAATGAGCATCTCAAAAGCCTCGTCTCATTCTCCTCTGGGGCAGGAGTATGCGTAGTGACAGGTGTAAGGCACATGGCACGAAAGATAACGGTAACGACGAGTCTTCATCACGGGGAGGACATCCCTGAGACGAGCTATCGCCTCACGGGCTGCCATCTGCATAGCATGCCTCTCCGTAGGCATGGCTCTTCCCAAGAACCGGAAGCGGCGTAACTCACCACGCCCTCCCTTGAACTGCACCGCGGCCTGGTGCATGGTCAGACTGTCGTTGACTCGGTGCTGGCAGAGTGTGAAGACTGGGCGCACAGATGGCCCCATCCCGACCTGAACGATGAAGGAAAGAAGCTTGACGAACCCATCGGGCACGTTGGCGAAGGTCTGAGACTCGCAGCTGTTGTCGGCCATCTACAAAAGTAGGCAAAAATTCTGCATGGTCAGATCATAAATTTATGCTGACTGACAGAAAATGACTACAATCAAGAAAATATGGAAAGGCTCAATCATGCTAATAACCAATTAGCGATCGCACCTAGTGGCTTCCTACAGTCAGCCTGGCTCTGGTACCAAGCTTGTCACGACTGGTTTTCCAATAAAAATATTTATTGAGAAACCAATCTTTTGAGTCCAGTATGAGAGAAATCCTCCTTACTGGTAGACAAATTCTTGATACAATAAGCCAGTAGCATAAAATATATTACATGGTCGAACTACGGTTGCTCAACCAAATTATTACAAGCACGCCAATAAATATACATATTGGCGGACATGACACAGTGGTGTGGAGGCATACTACTGACTCGAGGATAGGGCGGTGGTGGAAAAACACAGCGGGGAGAGAGATACAAGTCTCTAAAACTGTCATCTCATCGAGCGTCGAGGTGAGGCTCGATGAATTTATTTGGTAGCGGAAGCGAATATAATACAGTGACCAAATCCAGGGTCGTACGAGACTGACTGGGACTCCTCTAGGCGTTGGACTCGCTATCAAATTCTTCATCCATGAGATCGCCTTCGTCAGCATCTGGCCAAATCAACAAGCCAGTGAGTACTTTGAAAGTACTCGCAAGACAGTTCGGACGTAAGATATAACAAATGCATGCATGAATGCGTCATGATTAATTCACCAATGTATATTCAAAAATTAGCATAACGAGGTAAGTAAAAGGGAAACGGCGGTAGTCCGCCTGAAATCCCATAAAACATAAATGAAGACCGATCGGGTGTCTGCAGCGACGCCTCGAAAGGTGAACAAATAAATATAAGGAAATGATGCCACAGTCGGGCGTCTTAGCGACACCACATAAAGGGCTTTAAAAGAAATGCCACAGTCGGACGTCGGGGCGACATCACAAAAAGGGCTTTAAAAGAAATACTACAGTCGGGCGTCTTAGCGACACCACATAAAGGGTTTTAAAAGAAATGC